>NW_028151580.1:0-60000 GCF_964638095.1 Poromitra crassiceps | reverse complement strand
CCTAACCCTAACCCTAACCCTAACCCTAACCCTAACCCTAACCCTAACCCTAACCCTAACCCTAACCCTAACCCTAACCCTAACCCTAACCCTAACCCTAACCCTAACCCTAACCCTAACCCTAACCCTAACCCTAACCCTAACCCTAACCCTAACCCTAACCCTAACCCTAACCCTAACCCTAACCCTAACCCTAACCCTAACCCTAACCCTAACCCTAACCCTAACCCTAACCCTAACCCTAACCCTAACCCTAACCCTAACCCTAACCCTAACCCTAACCCTAACCCTAACCCTAACCCTAACCCTAACCCTAACCCTAACCCTAACCCTAACCCTAACCCTAACCCTAACCCTAACCCTAACCCTAACCCTAACCCTAACCCTAACCCTAACCCTAACCCTAACCCTAACCCTAACCCTAACCCTAACCCTAACCCTAACCCTAACCCTAACCCTAACCCTAACCCTAACCCTAACCCTAACCCTAACCCTAACCCTAACCCTAACCCTAACCCTAACCCTAACCCTAACCCTAACCCTAACCCTAACCCTAACCCTAACCCTAACCCTAACCCTAACCCTAACCCTAACCCTAACCCTAACCCTAACCCTAACCCTAACCCTAACCCTAACCCTAACCCTAACCCTAACCCTAACCCTAACCCTAACCCTAACCCTAACCCTAACCCTAACCCTAACCCTAACCCTAACCCTAACCCTAACCCTAACCCTAACCCTAACCCTAACCCTAACCCTAACCCTAACCCTAACCCTAACCCTAACCCTAACCCTAACCCTAACCCTAACCCTAACCCTAACCCTAACCCTAACCCTAACCCTAACCCTAACCCTAACCCTAACCCTAACCCTAACCCTAACCCTAACCCTAACCCTAACCCTAACCCTAACCCTAACCCTAACCCTAACCCTAACCCTAACCCTAACCCTAACCCTAACCCTAACCCTAACCCTAACCCTAACCCTAACCCTAACCCTAACCCTAACCCTAACCCTAACCCTAACCCTAACCCTAACCCTAACCCTAACCCTAACCCTAACCCTAACCCTAACCCTAACCCTAACCCTAACCCTAACCCTAACCCTAACCCTAACCCTAACCCTAACCCTAACCCTAACCCTAACCCTAACCCTAACCCTAACCCTAACCCTAACCCTAACCCTAACCCTAACCCTAACCCTAACCCTAACCCTAACCCTAACCCTAACCCTAACCCTAACCCTAACCCTAACCCTAACCCTAACCCTAACCCTAACCCTAACCCTAACCCTAACCCTAACCCTAACCCTAACCCTAACCCTAACCCTAACCCTAACCCTAACCCTAACCCTAACCCTAACCCTAACCCTAACCCTAACCCTAACCCTAACCCTAACCCTAACCCTAACCCTAACCCTAACCCTAACCCTAACCCTAACCCTAACCCTAACCCTAACCCTAACCCTAACCCTAACCCTAACCCTAACCCTAACCCTAACCCTAACCCTAACCCTAACCCTAACCCTAACCCTAACCCTAACCCTAACCCTAACCCTAACCCTAACCCTAACCCTAACCCTAACCCTAACCCTAACCCTAACCCTAACCCTAACCCTAACCCTAACCCTAACCCTAACCCTAACCCTAACCCTAACCCTAACCCTAACCCTAACCCTAACCCTAACCCTAACCCTAACCCTAACCCTAACCCTAACCCTAACCCTAACCCTAACCCTAACCCTAACCCTAACCCTAACCCTAACCCTAACCCTAACCCTAACCCTAACCCTAACCCTAACCCTAACCCTAACCCTAACCCTAACCCTAACCCTAACCCTAACCCTAACCCTAACCCTAACCCTAACCCTAACCCTAACCCTAACCCTAACCCTAACCCTAACCCTAACCCTAACCCTAACCCTAACCCTAACCCTAACCCTAACCCTAACCCTAACCCTAACCCTAACCCTAACCCTAACCCTAACCCTAACCCTAACCCTAACCCTAACCCTAACCCTAACCCTAACCCTAACCCTAACCCTAACCCTAACCCTAACCCTAACCCTAACCCTAACCCTAACCCTAACCCTAACCCTAACCCTAACCCTAACCCTAACCCTAACCCTAACCCTAACCCTAACCCTAACCCTAACCCTAACCCTAACCCTAACCCTAACCCTAACCCTAACCCTAACCCTAACCCTAACCCTAACCCTAACCCTAACCCTAACCCTAACCCTAACCCTAACCCTAACCCTAACCCTAACCCTAACCCTAACCCTAACCCTAACCCTAACCCTAACCCTAACCCTAACCCTAACCCTAACCCTAACCCTAACCCTAACCCTAACCCTAACCCTAACCCTAACCCTAACCCTAACCCTAACCCTAACCCTAACCCTAACCCTAACCCTAACCCTAACCCTAACCCTAACCCTAACCCTAACCCTAACCCTAACCCTAACCCTAACCCTAACCCTAACCCTAACCCTAACCCTAACCCTAACCCTAACCCTAACCCTAACCCTAACCCTAACCCTAACCCTAACCCTAACCCTAACCCTAACCCTAACCCTAACCCTAACCCTAACCCTAACCCTAACCCTAACCCTAACCCTAACCCTAACCCTAACCCTAACCCTAACCCTAACCCTAACCCTAACCCTAACCCTAACCCTAACCCTAACCCTAACCCTAACCCTAACCCTAACCCTAACCCTAACCCTAACCCTAACCCTAACCCTAACCCTAACCCTAACCCTAACCCTAACCCTAACCCTAACCCTAACCCTAACCCTAACCCTAACCCTAACCCTAACCCTAACCCTAACCCTAACCCTAACCCTAACCCTAACCCTAACCCTAACCCTAACCCTAACCCTAACCCTAACCCTAACCCTAACCCTAACCCTAACCCTAACCCTAACCCTAACCCTAACCCTAACCCTAACCCTAACCCTAACCCTAACCCTAACCCTAACCCTAACCCTAACCCTAACCCTAACCCTAACCCTAACCCTAACCCTAACCCTAACCCTAACCCTAACCCTAACCCTAACCCTAACCCTAACCCTAACCCTAACCCTAACCCTAACCCTAACCCTAACCCTAACCCTAACCCTAACCCTAACCCTAACCCTAACCCTAACCCTAACCCTAACCCTAACCCTAACCCTAACCCTAACCCTAACCCTAACCCTAACCCTAACCCTAACCCTAACCCTAACCCTAACCCTAACCCTAACCCTAACCCTAACCCTAACCCTAACCCTAACCCTAACCCTAACCCTAACCCTAACCCTAACCCTAACCCTAACCCTAACCCTAACCCTAACCCTAACCCTAACCCTAACCCTAACCCTAACCCTAACCCTAACCCTAACCCTAACCCTAACCCTAACCCTAACCCTAACCCTAACCCTAACCCTAACCCTAACCCTAACCCTAACCCTAACCCTAACCCTAACCCTAACCCTAACCCTAACCCTAACCCTAACCCTAACCCTAACCCTAACCCTAACCCTAACCCTAACCCTAACCCTAACCCTAACCCTAACCCTAACCCTAACCCTAACCCTAACCCTAACCCTAACCCTAACCCTAACCCTAACCCTAACCCTAACCCTAACCCTAACCCTAACCCTAACCCTAACCCTAACCCTAACCCTAACCCTAACCCTAACCCTAACCCTAACCCTAACCCTAACCCTAACCCTAACCCTAACCCTAACCCTAACCCTAACCCTAACCCTAACCCTAACCCTAACCCTAACCCTAACCCTAACCCTAACCCTAACCCTAACCCTAACCCTAACCCTAACCCTAACCCTAACCCTAACCCTAACCCTAACCCTAACCCTAACCCTAACCCTAACCCTAACCCTAACCCTAACCCTAACCCTAACCCTAACCCTAACCCTAACCCTAACCCTAACCCTAACCCTAACCCTAACCCTAACCCTAACCCTAACCCTAACCCTAACCCTAACCCTAACCCTAACCCTAACCCTAACCCTAACCCTAACCCTAACCCTAACCCTAACCCTAACCCTAACCCTAACCCTAACCCTAACCCTAACCCTAACCCTAACCCTAACCCTAACCCTAACCCTAACCCTAACCCTAACCCTAACCCTAACCCTAACCCTAACCCTAACCCTAACCCTAACCCTAACCCTAACCCTAACCCTAACCCTAACCCTAACCCTAACCCTAACCCTAACCCTAACCCTAACCCTAACCCTAACCCTAACCCTAACCCTAACCCTAACCCTAACCCTAACCCTAACCCTAACCCTAACCCTAACCCTAACCCTAACCCTAACCCTAACCCTAACCCTAACCCTAACCCTAACCCTAACCCTAACCCTAACCCTAACCCTAACCCTAACCCTAACCCTAACCCTAACCCTAACCCTAACCCTAACCCTAACCCTAACCCTAACCCTAACCCTAACCCTAACCCTAACCCTAACCCTAACCCTAACCCTAACCCTAACCCTAACCCTAACCCTAACCCTAACCCTAACCCTAACCCTAACCCTAACCCTAACCCTAACCCTAACCCTAACCCTAACCCTAACCCTAACCCTAACCCTAACCCTAACCCTAACCCTAACCCTAACCCTAACCCTAACCCTAACCCTAACCCTAACCCTAACCCTAACCCTAACCCTAACCCTAACCCTAACCCTAACCCTAACCCTAACCCTAACCCTAACCCTAACCCTAACCCTAACCCTAACCCTAACCCTAACCCTAACCCTAACCCTAACCCTAACCCTAACCCTAACCCTAACCCTAACCCTAACCCTAACCCTAACCCTAACCCTAACCCTAACCCTAACCCTAACCCTAACCCTAACCCTAACCCTAACCCTAACCCTAACCCTAACCCTAACCCTAACCCTAACCCTAACCCTAACCCTAACCCTAACCCTAACCCTAACCCTAACCCTAACCCTAACCCTAACCCTAACCCTAACCCTAACCCTAACCCTAACCCTAACCCTAACCCTAACCCTAACCCTAACCCTAACCCTAACCCTAACCCTAACCCTAACCCTAACCCTAACCCTAACCCTAACCCTAACCCTAACCCTAACCCTAACCCTAACCCTAACCCTAACCCTAACCCTAACCCTAACCCTAACCCTAACCCTAACCCTAACCCTAACCCTAACCCTAACCCTAACCCTAACCCTAACCCTAACCCTAACCCTAACCCTAACCCTTTTCCCCCAACCCTAACCCTAACCCTAACCCTAACCCTAACCCCATCCTACCACAAATACACACCTTAACCCCTCCAATTCACGATTAAATTCGATCTTGGCCCTAAACTTAAAGAAGTTTAGCTTAGCATTAGCTTAGCATAAAAAAAAAAAAAAAAAAAAAAAAAAAAAGTTAAAATAGTTAGCAAAAAAACCACTTCCTGTTTTTGGCCTTCAAAATAAAAGAAAATGACCAAAACAGGAAGTAGAATTTCCCTTGCTCGGATCAAGCTAAAAAGTAGTTATTCAAGTTCCCCGTAATATTCCCAGTCGTTAGAGTGGTTACTTGGCTATGAAAAAAATAAAAATTTTCAAAAAAAAAAAAAAAAAAAAAAAAAAAAAAAAAAAGTTAAAATAGTTAGCAAAAAAACCACTTCCTGTTTTTGGCCTTCAAAATAAAAGAAAATGACCAAAACAGGAAGTAGAATTTCCCTTGCTCGGATCAAGCTAAAAAGTAGTTATTCAAGTTCCCCGTAATATTCCCAGTCGTTAGAGTGGTTACTTGGCTATGAAAAAAACAAAAAATTTCAAAATAAAATTAAAAAAAAAAAAAAAAAAAAAAAAAAAACGCGTTTGGGCCATTTTGGGCCATTTCCCTTGCTTTTGGGCCAAAATGAAGTCGTTTTTCGAGCTCCTCGCCAAAAATGGAGTCCTTAGAGTACCTACATGGCTATAATTTTTTTTTGAAAAAAAACAAAAAAAAAACTAAAAAAACACCAAGTACTTCAAAACTCCCAAATCGCATGAAACGTGCTCCTAACACAACCCCACAAAAAAACACTCAAAACCCTAACCACCCAAACACTTGGTAAAATTTCAACACTTTTCAAAAAAAAAAAAAAAAAAAAAAACCAAAGTACTTTTCCCATACAAAAAAAAAAAAAAAGTCTCCCCCCCGTTTCACCAAACGACTCCAATCAACCCAATTCATGCTCATATGACACCCCCCCAACAACCCTCCCTCAAAACAGCCTAGGGTTGGCCAAAATGCCATGTTCAAAGCCTATTTACACCCACTTCCGGTCACTTCCGGCGGAAGCCCCGCCCATATTCGGGACCAGCGCATAAAACTACATAAGACTACATGTCTAACTTCCTAACCCTAGTTCCAACTTAGCCCTTCACAATGGGTCAACGGTCTACAACCCTAACAACCTAGTGCAAATTTCAGCTAGGGTTGTCAATTAACTCCCCTGGACCACCTGGAGCTATAATTTCAATTGGAGCATGTAGCCCTCCTATAGGAGAGCAGATCCTGAGAAAAGATTAGCACAAGTCCCCTCCCCCTAGGCAGGGGGGCGGTCCAATCGTTTAAAAATGTTGAAACTAGGGGTGCTAATAACTCCTAAAGTAAAAGGACTAGAAGGCTGTCCTTTCTTGGGGGAACTCCTCTCACACCCCTCTTCCCGCCCACAAAAAATGGGAGGTCAAAACGCCCCCTAAAAATCGGAAGTCGCGTTTCGGCCATTTCCCTTGCTTTTTGGCCAAAATGAACTCGGTTTTCGGGCTCCTCGCCAAAAATGGAGTCCTTAGAGTACCTACATGGCTATAAAAAAAAAAAAAAAAAATTTGAAAAAAAAAAAAAAAAAAAAAAAAAAAAAATCAAACCTGAATAACTCCTAGGGGAAGTCACTTAAAATTCTAATTTTTTTTGTGGGAACTCCTCTCACACTCCTCTTTCAGCCCACAAAAAATGGGAGGTCAAAACGGAACTTTTTTTCTTTACAAAAAAAATGTCGTATCTTTATATTCACTAAAATTCAGTAATTGAAGCTACAACCAAAATGACGGTTTGAGCATGTACTAGGGGTTGTCAACATACACTGTAGCCAAAATTTCGGCTCAAGGTTGAGTGGAACTGTGTCAAATTGACAAAAAGAGATGTCAATTTTGCTGGATTTCGTAATTTCGTGCGTTTTTTTTTTTTTTTTCAACTCTGCGGGACCACAGCTCGCTCAGCGTAGCTCCGATTAGCCTACCCTTTGATGAGAGTAGGCTTTAGACTGTCTCCTACGTGTCCAGCAACTTTGAAAGGGCTAGCTTCAATTACTGATTTTTAGTGAATTGTTGCATCCGACATCCGTCTTTTTTTTTTTTTTCCAAAAAACCAAAGTTATTCCAAATGACACCAAACTCGTTCAGGCGTATCTTCTCATCATGATGAAGAATCCCTGTAACTTTGGTGTCTTTTTTTTTTTTTTTTTTGACCAAAGTTTTTCCAAATGACACCAAACTCGTTCAGGCGTATCTTCTCATCATGATGAAGCTTCCCTGTAACTTTGGTGTCATTTGGAGCACTCCTAAAATTTGCCAAAATTCGGATCCAGGTAAAACCTATTTTTTCGGGCTCCTCGCCAAAAATGGAGTCTGTAGAGTACCTACATGGCTATACTTAATTTTCCCACCAAAAAAAAAAAAAAAAAAAAAAAAAAAAAAACATAAGTACTTTTCCTATGTAAAAAAAAAAAAAGTACTTCCGGCGATAGTACCATTCGACTCCAAATGACCTGAAACGCACTCCTATCACATCCCCTGAGGAAGGATTTTGGCTGAAACACTTAGTAAAAAAAACTAGGGTTTCACTAGGGTTTACATAGCAAACTTCCGGTGGGCGTGGCCTAACCAAAGTAGGGGGGATCTGTAGCCACGCCCCCAAGGAGTTCGAATGTGCAAAAAAATAGGCTCCGCCCCCTTTCCCTGGCTTCCGGCGGGGGGGGGTGGAGCCAAAAAAGGGTAACTCCGCCCCCGAAGGTCGTAGAGCCTCGGGGGCGTGGTTTTAGTGGGGTACCTCGATCTCCTAAGTTTGGTAGGGTACTTTACCAAAGTGGGAGGAGCTACTTTTTTTTATTTGCATATCTCGAATAAATTTGCATAAATTAGGTTTAACATGGGAAAGATAGGGATGGCCCGCGGGCCATCGTGGCTTTTACCCCCTTACCCTAACCCTAACCCTAACCCTAACCCTAACCCTAACCCTAACCCTAACCCTAACCCTAACCCTAACCCTAACCCTAACCCTAACCCTAACCCTAACCCTAACCCTAACCCTAACCCTAACCCTAACCCTAACCCTAACCCTAACCCTAACCCTAACCCTAACCCTAACCCTAACCCTAACCCTAACCCTAACCCTAACCCTAACCCTAACCCTAACCCTAACCCTAACCCTAACCCTAACCCTAACCCTAACCCTAACCCTAACCCTAACCCTAACCCTAACCCTAACCCTAACCCTAACCCTAACCCTAACCCTAACCCTAACCCTAACCCTAACCCTAACCCTAACCCTAACCCTAACCCTAACCCTAACCCTAACCCTAACCCTAACCCTAACCCTAACCCTAACCCTAACCCTAACCCTAACCCTAACCCTAACCCTAACCCTAACCCTAACCCTAACCCTAACCCTAACCCTAACCCTAACCCTAACCCTAACCCTAACCCTAACCCTAACCCTAACCCTAACCCTAACCCTAACCCTAACCCTAACCCTAACCCTAACCCTAACCCTAACCCTAACCCTAACCCTAACCCTAACCCTAACCCTAACCCTAACCCTAACCCTAACCCTAACCCTAACCCTAACCCTAACCCTAACCCTAACCCTAACCCTAACCCTAACCCTAACCCTAACCCTAACCCTAACCCTAACCCTAACCCTAACCCTAACCCTAACCCTAACCCTAACCCTAACCCTAACCCTAACCCTAACCCTAACCCTAACCCTAACCCTAACCCTAACCCTAACCCTAACCCTAACCCTAACCCTAACCCTAACCCTAACCCTAACCCTAACCCTAACCCTAACCCTAACCCTAACCCTAACCCTAACCCTAACCCTAACCCTAACCCTAACCCTAACCCTAACCCTAACCCTAACCCTAACCCTAACCCTAACCCTAACCCTAACCCTAACCCTAACCCTAACCCTAACCCTAACCCTAACCCTAACCCTAACCCTAACCCTAACCCTAACCCTAACCCTAACCCTAACCCTAACCCTAACCCTAACCCTAACCCTAACCCTAACCCTAACCCTAACCCTAACCCTAACCCTAACCCTAACCCTAACCCTAACCCTAACCCTAACCCTAACCCTAACCCTAACCCTAACCCTAACCCTAACCCTAACCCTAACCCTAACCCTAACCCTAACCCTAACCCTAACCCTAACCCTAACCCTAACCCTAACCCTAACCCTAACCCTAACCCTAACCCTAACCCTAACCCTAACCCTAACCCTAACCCTAACCCTAACCCTAACCCTAACCCTAACCCTAACCCTAACCCTAACCCTAACCCTAACCCTAACCCTAACCCTAACCCTAACCCTAACCCTAACCCTAACCCTAACCCTAACCCTAACCCTAACCCTAACCCTAACCCTAACCCTAACCCTAACCCTAACCCTAACCCTAACCCTAACCCTAACCCTAACCCTAACCCTAACCCTAACCCTAACCCTAACCCTAACCCTAACCCTAACCCTAACCCTAACCCTAACCCTAACCCTAACCCTAACCCTAACCCTAACCCTAACCCTAACCCTAACCCTAACCCTAACCCTAGTTATTCAAGTTCCCCGTAATATTCCCAGTCGTTAGAGTGGTTACTTGGCTATGAAAAAAATAAAAATTTTCAAAAAAAAAAAAAAAAAAAAAAAAAAAAAAAAAAAGTTAAAATAGTTAGCAAAAAAACCACTTCCTGTTTTTGGCCTTCAAAATAAAAGAAAATGACCAAAACAGGAAGTAGAATTTCCCTTGCTCGGATCAAGCTAAAAAGTAGTTATTCAAGTTCCCCGTAATATTCCCAGTCGTTAGAGTGGTTACTTGGCTATGAAAAAAACAAAAAATTTCAAAATAAAATTAAAAAAAAAAAAAAAAAAAAAAAAAAAACGCGTTTGGGCCATTTTGGGCCATTTCCCTTGCTTTTGGGCCAAAATGAAGTCGTTTTTCGAGCTCCTCGCCAAAAATGGAGTCCTTAGAGTACCTACATGGCTATAATTTTTTTTTGAAAAAAAACAAAAAAAAAACTAAAAAAACACCAAGTACTTCAAAACTCCCAAATCGCATGAAACGTGCTCCTAACACAACCCCACAAAAAAACACTCAAAACCCTAACCACCCAAACACTTGGTAAAATTTCAACACTTTTCAAAAAAAAAAAAAAAAAAAAAAACCAAAGTACTTTTCCCATACAAAAAAAAAAAAAAAGTCTCCCCCCCGTTTCACCAAACGACTCCAATCAACCCAATTCATGCTCATATGACACCCCCCCAACAACCCTCCCTCAAAACAGCCTAGGGTTGGCCAAAATGCCATGTTCAAAGCCTATTTACACCCACTTCCGGTCACTTCCGGCGGAAGCCCCGCCCATATTCGGGACCAGCGCATAAAACTACATAAGACTACATGTCTAACTTCCTAACCCTAGTTCCAACTTAGCCCTTCACAATGGGTCAACGGTCTACAACCCTAACAACCTAGTGCAAATTTCAGCTAGGGTTGTCAATTAACTCCCCTGGACCACCTGGAGCTATAATTTCAATTGGAGCATGTAGCCCTCCTATAGGAGAGCAGATCCTGAGAAAAGATTAGCACAAGTCCCCTCCCCCTAGGCAGGGGGGCGGTCCAATCGTTTAAAAATGTTGAAACTAGGGGTGCTAATAACTCCTAAAGTAAAAGGACTAGAAGGCTGTCCTTTCTTGGGGGAACTCCTCTCACACCCCTCTTCCCGCCCACAAAAAATGGGAGGTCAAAACGCCCCCTAAAAATCGGAAGTCGCGTTTCGGCCATTTCCCTTGCTTTTTGGCCAAAATGAACTCGGTTTTCGGGCTCCTCGCCAAAAATGGAGTCCTTAGAGTACCTACATGGCTATAAAAAAAAAAAAAAAAAATTTGAAAAAAAAAAAAAAAAAAAAAAAAAAAAAATCAAACCTGAATAACTCCTAGGGGAAGTCACTTAAAATTCTAATTTTTTTTGTGGGAACTCCTCTCACACTCCTCTTTCAGCCCACAAAAAATGGGAGGTCAAAACGGAACTTTTTTTCTTTACAAAAAAAATGTCGTATCTTTATATTCACTAAAATTCAGTAATTGAAGCTACAACCAAAATGACGGTTTGAGCATGTACTAGGGGTTGTCAACATACACTGTAGCCAAAATTTCGGCTCAAGGTTGAGTGGAACTGTGTCAAATTGACAAAAAGAGATGTCAATTTTGCTGGATTTCGTAATTTCGTGCGTTTTTTTTTTTTTTTTCAACTCTGCGGGACCACAGCTCGCTCAGCGTAGCTCCGATTAGCCTACCCTTTGATGAGAGTAGGCTTTAGACTGTCTCCTACGTGTCCAGCAACTTTGAAAGGGCTAGCTTCAATTACTGATTTTTAGTGAATTGTTGCATCCGACATCCGTCTTTTTTTTTTTTTTCCAAAAAACCAAAGTTATTCCAAATGACACCAAACTCGTTCAGGCGTATCTTCTCATCATGATGAAGAATCCCTGTAACTTTGGTGTCTTTTTTTTTTTTTTTTTTGACCAAAGTTTTTCCAAATGACACCAAACTCGTTCAGGCGTATCTTCTCATCATGATGAAGCTTCCCTGTAACTTTGGTGTCATTTGGAGCACTCCTAAAATTTGCCAAAATTCGGATCCAGGTAAAACCTATTTTTTCGGGCTCCTCGCCAAAAATGGAGTCTGTAGAGTACCTACATGGCTATACTTAATTTTCCCACCAAAAAAAAAAAAAAAAAAAAAAAAAAAAAAACATAAGTACTTTTCCTATGTAAAAAAAAAAAAAGTACTTCCGGCGATAGTACCATTCGACTCCAAATGACCTGAAACGCACTCCTATCACATCCCCTGAGGAAGGATTTTGGCTGAAACACTTAGTAAAAAAAACTAGGGTTTCACTAGGGTTTACATAGCAAACTTCCGGTGGGCGTGGCCTAACCAAAGTAGGGGGGATCTGTAGCCACGCCCCCAAGGAGTTCGAATGTGCAAAAAAATAGGCTCCGCCCCCTTTCCCTGGCTTCCGGCGGGGGGGGGTGGAGCCAAAAAAGGGTAACTCCGCCCCCGAAGGTCGTAGAGCCTCGGGGGCGTGGTTTTAGTGGGGTACCTCGATCTCCTAAGTTTGGTAGGGTACTTTACCAAAGTGGGAGGAGCTACTTTTTTTTATTTGCATATCTCGAATAAATTTGCATAAATTAGGTTTAACATGGGAAAGATAGGGATGGCCCGCGGGCCATCGTGGCTTTTACCCCCTTACCCTACTAACCCTAACCCTAACCCTAACCCTAACCCTAACCCTAACCCTAACCCTAACCCTAACCCTAACCCTAACCCTAACCCTAACCCTAACCCTAACCCTAACCCTAACCCTAACCCTAACCCTAACCCTAACCCTAACCCTAACCCTAACCCTAACCCTAACCCTAACCCTAACCCTAACCCTAACCCTAACCCTAACCCTAACCCTAACCCTAACCCTAACCCTAACCCTAACCCTAACCCTAACCCTAACCCTAACCCTAACCCTAACCCTAACCCTAACCCTAACCCTAACCCTAACCCTAACCCTAACCCTAACCCTAACCCTAACCCTAACCCTAACCCTAACCCTAACCCTAACCCTAACCCTAACCCTAACCCTAACCCTAACCCTAACCCTAACCCTAACCCTAACCCTAACCCTAACCCTAACCCTAACCCTAACCCTAACCCTAACCCTAACCCTAACCCTAACCCTAACCCTAACCCTAACCCTAACCCTAACCCTAGTTATTCAAGTTCCCCGTAATATTCCCAGTCGTTAGAGTGGTTACTTGGCTATGAAAAAAATAAAAATTTTCAAAAAAAAAAAAAAAAAAAAAAAAAAAAAAAAAAAGTTAAAATAGTTAGCAAAAAAACCACTTCCTGTTTTTGGCCTTCAAAATAAAAGAAAATGACCAAAACAGGAAGTAGAATTTCCCTTGCTCGGATCAAGCTAAAAAGTAGTTATTCAAGTTCCCCGTAATATTCCCAGTCGTTAGAGTGGTTACTTGGCTATGAAAAAAACAAAAAATTTCAAAATAAAATTAAAAAAAAAAAAAAAAAAAAAAAAAAACGCGTTTGGGCCATTTTGGGCCATTTCCCTTGCTTTTGGGCCAAAATGAAGTCGTTTTTCGAGCTCCTCGCCAAAAATGGAGTCCTTAGAGTACCTACATGGCTATAATTTTTTTTTGAAAAAAAACAAAAAAAAAACTAAAAAAACACCAAGTACTTCAAAACTCCCAAATCGCATGAAACGTGCTCCTAACACAACCCCACAAAAAAACACTCAAAACCCTAACCACCCAAACACTTGGTAAAATTTCAACACTTTTCAAAAAAAAAAAAAAAAAAAAAAACCAAAGTACTTTTCCCATACAAAAAAAAAAAAAAAGTCTCCCCCCCGTTTCACCAAACGACTCCAATCAACCCAATTCATGCTCATATGACACCCCCCCAACAACCCTCCCTCAAAACAGCCTAGGGTTGGCCAAAATGCCATGTTCAAAGCCTATTTACACCCACTTCCGGTCACTTCCGGCGGAAGCCCCGCCCATATTCGGGACCAGCGCATAAAACTACATAAGACTACATGTCTAACTTCCTAACCCTAGTTCCAACTTAGCCCTTCACAATGGGTCAACGGTCTACAACCCTAACAACCTAGTGCAAATTTCAGCTAGGGTTGTCAATTAACTCCCCTGGACCACCTGGAGCTATAATTTCAATTGGAGCATGTAGCCCTCCTATAGGAGAGCAGATCCTGAGAAAAGATTAGCACAAGTCCCCTCCCCCTAGGCAGGGGGGCGGTCCAATCGTTTAAAAATGTTGAAACTAGGGGTGCTAATAACTCCTAAAGTAAAAGGACTAGAAGGCTGTCCTTTCTTGGGGGAACTCCTCTCACACCCCTCTTCCCGCCCACAAAAAATGGGAGGTCAAAACGCCCCCTAAAAATCGGAAGTCGCGTTTCGGCCATTTCCCTTGCTTTTTGGCCAAAATGAACTCGGTTTTCGGGCTCCTCGCCAAAAATGGAGTCCTTAGAGTACCTACATGGCTATAAAAAAAAAAAAAAAAAATTTGAAAAAAAAAAAAAAAAAAAAAAAAAAAAAATCAAACCTGAATAACTCCTAGGGGAAGTCACTTAAAATTCTAATTTTTTTTGTGGGAACTCCTCTCACACTCCTCTTTCAGCCCACAAAAAATGGGAGGTCAAAACGGAACTTTTTTTCTTTACAAAAAAAATGTCGTATCTTTATATTCACTAAAATTCAGTAATTGAAGCTACAACCAAAATGACGGTTTGAGCATGTACTAGGGGTTGTCAACATACACTGTAGCCAAAATTTCGGCTCAAGGTTGAGTGGAACTGTGTCAAATTGACAAAAAGAGATGTCAATTTTGCTGGATTTCGTAATTTCGTGCGTTTTTTTTTTTTTTTTCAACTCTGCGGGACCACAGCTCGCTCAGCGTAGCTCCGATTAGCCTACCCTTTGATGAGAGTAGGCTTTAGACTGTCTCCTACGTGTCCAGCAACTTTGAAAGGGCTAGCTTCAATTACTGATTTTTAGTGAATTGTTGCATCCGACATCCGTCTTTTTTTTTTTTTTCCAAAAAACCAAAGTTATTCCAAATGACACCAAACTCGTTCAGGCGTATCTTCTCATCATGATGAAGAATCCCTGTAACTTTGGTGTCTTTTTTTTTTTTTTTTTTGACCAAAGTTTTTCCAAATGACACCAAACTCGTTCAGGCGTATCTTCTCATCATGATGAAGCTTCCCTGTAACTTTGGTGTCATTTGGAGCACTCCTAAAATTTGCCAAAATTCGGATCCAGGTAAAACCTATTTTTTCGGGCTCCTCGCCAAAAATGGAGTCTGTAGAGTACCTACATGGCTATACTTAATTTTCCCACCAAAAAAAAAAAAAAAAAAAAAAAAAAAAAAAACATAAGTACTTTTCCTATGTAAAAAAAAAAAAAGTACTTCCGGCGATAGTACCATTCGACTCCAAATGACCTGAAACGCACTCCTATCACATCCCCTGAGGAAGGATTTTGGCTGAAACACTTAGTAAAAAAAACTAGGGTTTCACTAGGGTTTACATAGCAAACTTCCGGTGGGCGTGGCCTAACCAAAGTAGGGGGGATCTGTAGCCACGCCCCCAAGGAGTTCGAATGTGCAAAAAAATAGGCTCCGCCCCCTTTCCCTGGCTTCCGGCGGGGGGGGGTGGAGCCAAAAAAGGGTAACTCCGCCCCCGAAGGTCGTAGAGCCTCGGGGGCGTGGTTTTAGTGGGGTACCTCGATCTCCTAAGTTTGGTAGGGTACTTTACCAAAGTGGGAGGAGCTACTTTTTTTTATTTGCATATCTCGAATAAATTTGCATAAATTAGGTTTAACATGGGAAAGATAGGGATGGCCCGCGGGCCATCGTGGCTTTTACCCCCTTACCCTAACCCTAACCCTAACCCTAACCCTAACCCTAACCCTAACCCTAACCCTAACCCTAACCCTAACCCTAACCCTAACCCTAACCCTAACCCTAACCCTAACCCTAACCCTAACCCTAACCCTAACCCTAACCCTAACCCTAACCCTAACCCTAACCCTAACCCTAACCCTAACCCTAACCCTAACCCTAACCCTAACCCTAACCCTAACCCTAACCCTAACCCTAACCCTAACCCTAACCCTAACCCTAACCCTAACCCTAACCCTAACCCTAACCCTAACCCTAACCCTAACCCTAACCCTAACCCTAACCCTAACCCTAACCCTAACCCTAACCCTAACCCTAACCCTAACCCTAACCCTAACCCTAACCCTAACCCTAACCCTAACCCTTTTCCCCCAACCCTAACCCTAACCCTAACCCTAACCCTAACCCCATCCTACCACAAATACACACCTTAACCCCTCCAATTCACGATTAAATTCGATCTTGGCCCTAAACTTAAAGAAGTTTAGCTTAGCATTAGCTTAGCATAAAAAAAAAAAAAAAAAAAAAAAAAAAAAGTTAAAATAGTTAGCAAAAAAACCACTTCCTGTTTTTGGCCTTCAAAATAAAAGAAAATGACCAAAACAGGAAGTAGAATTTCCCTTGCTCGGATCAAGCTAAAAAGTAGTTATTCAAGTTCCCCGTAATATTCCCAGTCGTTAGAGTGGTTACTTGGCTATGAAAAAAATAAAAATTTTCAAAAAAAAAAAAAAAAAAAAAAAAAAAAAAAAAAAGTTAAAATAGTTAGCAAAAAAACCACTTCCTGTTTTTGGCCTTCAAAATAAAAGAAAATGACCAAAACAGGAAGTAGAATTTCCCTTGCTCGGATCAAGCTAAAAAGTAGTTATTCAAGTTCCCCGTAATATTCCCAGTCGTTAGAGTGGTTACTTGGCTATGAAAAAAACAAAAAATTTCAAAATAAAATTAAAAAAAAAAAAAAAAAAAAAAAAAAAACGCGTTTGGGCCATTTTGGGCCATTTCCCTTGCTTTTGGGCCAAAATGAAGTCGTTTTTCGAGCTCCTCGCCAAAAATGGAGTCCTTAGAGTACCTACATGGCTATAATTTTTTTTTGAAAAAAAACAAAAAAAAAACTAAAAAAACACCAAGTACTTCAAAACTCCCAAATCGCATGAAACGTGCTCCTAACACAACCCCACAAAAAAACACTCAAAACCCTAACCACCCAAACACTTGGTAAAATTTCAACACTTTTCAAAAAAAAAAAAAAAAAAAAAAACCAAAGTACTTTTCCCATACAAAAAAAAAAAAAAAGTCTCCCCCCCGTTTCACCAAACGACTCCAATCAACCCAATTCATGCTCATATGACACCCCCCCAACAACCCTCCCTCAAAACAGCCTAGGGTTGGCCAAAATGCCATGTTCAAAGCCTATTTACACCCACTTCCGGTCACTTCCGGCGGAAGCCCCGCCCATATTCGGGACCAGCGCATAAAACTACATAAGACTACATGTCTAACTTCCTAACCCTAGTTCCAACTTAGCCCTTCACAATGGGTCAACGGTCTACAACCCTAACAACCTAGTGCAAATTTCAGCTAGGGTTGTCAATTAACTCCCCTGGACCACCTGGAGCTATAATTTCAATTGGAGCATGTAGCCCTCCTATAGGAGAGCAGATCCTGAGAAAAGATTAGCACAAGTCCCCTCCCCCTAGGCAGGGGGGCGGTCCAATCGTTTAAAAATGTTGAAACTAGGGGTGCTAATAACTCCTAAAGTAAAAGGACTAGAAGGCTGTCCTTTCTTGGGGGAACTCCTCTCACACCCCTCTTCCCGCCCACAAAAAATGGGAGGTCAAAACGCCCCCTAAAAATCGGAAGTCGCGTTTCGGCCATTTCCCTTGCTTTTTGGCCAAAATGAACTCGGTTTTCGGGCTCCTCGCCAAAAATGGAGTCCTTAGAGTACCTACATGGCTATAAAAAAAAAAAAAAAAAATTTGAAAAAAAAAAAAAAAAAAAAAAAAAAAAATCAAACCTGAATAACTCCTAGGGGAAGTCACTTAAAATTCTAATTTTTTTTGTGGGAACTCCTCTCACACTCCTCTTTCAGCCCACAAAAAATGGGAGGTCAAAACGGAACTTTTTTTCTTTACAAAAAAAATGTCGTATCTTTATATTCACTAAAATTCAGTAATTGAAGCTACAACCAAAATGACGGTTTGAGCATGTACTAGGGGTTGTCAACATACACTGTAGCCAAAATTTCGGCTCAAGGTTGAGTGGAACTGTGTCAAATTGACAAAAAGAGATGTCAATTTTGCTGGATTTCGTAATTTCGTGCGTTTTTTTTTTTTTTTTCAACTCTGCGGGACCACAGCTCGCTCAGCGTAGCTCCGATTAGCCTACCCTTTGATGAGAGTAGGCTTTAGACTGTCTCCTACGTGTCCAGCAACTTTGAAAGGGCTAGCTTCAATTACTGATTTTTAGTGAATTGTTGCATCCGACATCCGTCTTTTTTTTTTTTTTCCAAAAAACCAAAGTTATTCCAAATGACACCAAACTCGTTCAGGCGTATCTTCTCATCATGATGAAGAATCCCTGTAACTTTGGTGTCTTTTTTTTTTTTTTTTTTGACCAAAGTTTTTCCAAATGACACCAAACTCGTTCAGGCGTATCTTCTCATCATGATGAAGCTTCCCTGTAACTTTGGTGTCATTTGGAGCACTCCTAAAATTTGCCAAAATTCGGATCCAGGTAAAACCTATTTTTTCGGGCTCCTCGCCAAAAATGGAGTCTGTAGAGTACCTACATGGCTATACTTAATTTTCCCACCAAAAAAAAAAAAAAAAAAAAAAAAAAAAAAAACATAAGTACTTTTCCTATGTAAAAAAAAAAAAAGTACTTCCGGCGATAGTACCATTCGACTCCAAATGACCTGAAACGCACTCCTATCACATCCCCTGAGGAAGGATTTTGGCTGAAACACTTAGTAAAAAAAACTAGGGTTTCACTAGGGTTTACATAGCAAACTTCCGGTGGGCGTGGCCTAACCAAAGTAGGGGGGATCTGTAGCCACGCCCCCAAGGAGTTCGAATGTGCAAAAAAATAGGCTCCGCCCCCTTTCCCTGGCTTCCGGCGGGGGGGGGTGGAGCCAAAAAAGGGTAACTCCGCCCCCGAAGGTCGTAGAGCCTCGGGGGCGTGGTTTTAGTGGGGTACCTCGATCTCCTAAGTTTGGTAGGGTACTTTACCAAAGTGGGAGGAGCTACTTTTTTTTATTTGCATATCTCGAATAAATTTGCATAAATTAGGTTTAACATGGGAAAGATAGGGATGGCCCGCGGGCCATCGTGGCTTTTACCCCCTTACCCTAACCCTAACCCTAACCCTAACCCTAACCCTAACCCTAACCCTAACCCTAACCCTAACCCTAACCCTAACCCTAACCCTAACCCTAACCCTAACCCTAACCCTAACCCTAACCCTAACCCTAACCCTAACCCTAACCCTAACCCTAACCCTAACCCTAACCCTAACCCTAACCCTAACCCTAACCCTAACCCTAACCCTAACCCTAACCCTAACCCTAACCCTAACCCTAACCCTAACCCTAACCCTAACCCTAACCCTAACCCTAACCCTAACCCTAACCCTAACCCTAACCCTAACCCTAACCCTAACCCTAACCCTAACCCTAACCCTAACCCTAACCCTAACCCTAACCCTAACCCTAACCCTAACCCTAACCCTAACCCTAACCCTTTTCCCCCAACCCTAACCCTAACCCTAACCCTAACCCTAACCCCATCCTACCACAAATACACACCTTAACCCCTCCAATTCACGATTAAATTCGATCTTGGCCCTAAACTTAAAGAAGTTTAGCTTAGCATTAGCTTAGCATAAAAAAAAAAAAAAAAAAAAAAAAAAAAAGTTAAAATAGTTAGCAAAAAAACCACTTCCTGTTTTTGGCCTTCAAAATAAAAGAAAATGACCAAAACAGGAAGTAGAATTTCCCTTGCTCGGATCAAGCTAAAAAGTAGTTATTCAAGTTCCCCGTAATATTCCCAGTCGTTAGAGTGGTTACTTGGCTATGAAAAAAATAAAAATTTTCAAAAAAAAAAAAAAAAAAAAAAAAAAAAAAAAAAAGTTAAAATAGTTAGCAAAAAAACCACTTCCTGTTTTTGGCCTTCAAAATAAAAGAAAATGACCAAAACAGGAAGTAGAATTTCCCTTGCTCGGATCAAGCTAAAAAGTAGTTATTCAAGTTCCCCGTAATATTCCCAGTCGTTAGAGTGGTTACTTGGCTATGAAAAAAACAAAAAATTTCAAAATAAAATTAAAAAAAAAAAAAAAAAAAAAAAAAAACGCGTTTGGGCCATTTTGGGCCATTTCCCTTGCTTTTGGGCCAAAATGAAGTCGTTTTTCGAGCTCCTCGCCAAAAATGGAGTCCTTAGAGTACCTACATGGCTATAATTTTTTTTTGAAAAAAAACAAAAAAAAAACTAAAAAAACACCAAGTACTTCAAAACTCCCAAATCGCATGAAACGTGCTCCTAACACAACCCCACAAAAAAACACTCAAAACCCTAACCACCCAAACACTTGGTAAAATTTCAACACTTTTCAAAAAAAAAAAAAAAAAAAAAAACCAAAGTACTTTTCCCATACAAAAAAAAAAAAAAAGTCTCCCCCCCGTTTCACCAAACGACTCCAATCAACCCAATTCATGCTCATATGACACCCCCCCAACAACCCTCCCTCAAAACAGCCTAGGGTTGGCCAAAATGCCATGTTCAAAGCCTATTTACACCCACTTCCGGTCACTTCCGGCGGAAGCCCCGCCCATATTCGGGACCAGCGCATAAAACTACATAAGACTACATGTCTAACTTCCTAACCCTAGTTCCAACTTAGCCCTTCACAATGGGTCAACGGTCTACAACCCTAACAACCTAGTGCAAATTTCAGCTAGGGTTGTCAATTAACTCCCCTGGACCACCTGGAGCTATAATTTCAATTGGAGCATGTAGCCCTCCTATAGGAGAGCAGATCCTGAGAAAAGATTAGCACAAGTCCCCTCCCCCTAGGCAGGGGGGCGGTCCAATCGTTTAAAAATGTTGAAACTAGGGGTGCTAATAACTCCTAAAGTAAAAGGACTAGAAGGCTGTCCTTTCTTGGGGGAACTCCTCTCACACCCCTCTTCCCGCCCACAAAAAATGGGAGGTCAAAACGCCCCCTAAAAATCGGAAGTCGCGTTTCGGCCATTTCCCTTGCTTTTTGGCCAAAATGAACTCGGTTTTCGGGCTCCTCGCCAAAAATGGAGTCCTTAGAGTACCTACATGGCTATAAAAAAAAAAAAAAAAAATTTGAAAAAAAAAAAAAAAAAAAAAAAAAAAAAATCAAACCTGAATAACTCCTAGGGGAAGTCACTTAAAATTCTAATTTTTTTTGTGGGAACTCCTCTCACACTCCTCTTTCAGCCCACAAAAAATGGGAGGTCAAAACGGAACTTTTTTTCTTTACAAAAAAAATGTCGTATCTTTATATTCACTAAAATTCAGTAATTGAAGCTACAACCAAAATGACGGTTTGAGCATGTACTAGGGGTTGTCAACATACACTGTAGCCAAAATTTCGGCTCAAGGTTGAGTGGAACTGTGTCAAATTGACAAAAAGAGATGTCAATTTTGCTGGATTTCGTAATTTCGTGCGTTTTTTTTTTTTTTTTCAACTCTGCGGGACCACAGCTCGCTCAGCGTAGCTCCGATTAGCCTACCCTTTGATGAGAGTAGGCTTTAGACTGTCTCCTACGTGTCCAGCAACTTTGAAAGGGCTAGCTTCAATTACTGATTTTTAGTGAATTGTTGCATCCGACATCCGTCTTTTTTTTTTTTTTCCAAAAAACCAAAGTTATTCCAAATGACACCAAACTCGTTCAGGCGTATCTTCTCATCATGATGAAGAATCCCTGTAACTTTGGTGTCTTTTTTTTTTTTTTTTTTGACCAAAGTTTTTCCAAATGACACCAAACTCGTTCAGGCGTATCTTCTCATCATGATGAAGCTTCCCTGTAACTTTGGTGTCATTTGGAGCACTCCTAAAATTTGCCAAAATTCGGATCCAGGTAAAACCTATTTTTTCGGGCTCCTCGCCAAAAATGGAGTCTGTAGAGTACCTACATGGCTATACTTAATTTTCCCACCAAAAAAAAAAAAAAAAAAAAAAAAAAAAAAACATAAGTACTTTTCCTATGTAAAAAAAAAAAAAGTACTTCCGGCGATAGTACCATTCGACTCCAAATGACCTGAAACGCACTCCTATCACATCCCCTGAGGAAGGATTTTGGCTGAAACACTTAGTAAAAAAAACTAGGGTTTCACTAGGGTTTACATAGCAAACTTCCGGTGGGCGTGGCCTAACCAAAGTAGGGGGGATCTGTAGCCACGCCCCCAAGGAGTTCGAATGTGCAAAAAAATAGGCTCCGCCCCCTTTCCCTGGCTTCCGGCGGGGGGGGGTGGAGCCAAAAAAGGGTAACTCCGCCCCCGAAGGTCGTAGAGCCTCGGGGGCGTGGTTTTAGTGGGGTACCTCGATCTCCTAAGTTTGGTAGGGTACTTTACCAAAGTGGGAGGAGCTACTTTTTTTTATTTGCATATCTCGAATAAATTTGCATAAATTAGGTTTAACATGGGAAAGATAGGGATGGCCCGCGGGCCATCGTGGCTTTTACCCCCTTACCCTAACCCTAACCCTAACCCTAACCCTAACCCTAACCCTAACCCTAACCCTAACCCTAACCCTAACCCTAACCCTAACCCTAACCCTAACCCTAACCCTAACCCTAACCCTAACCCTAACCCTAACCCTAACCCTAACCCTAACCCTAACCCTAACCCTAACCCTAACCCTAACCCTAACCCTAACCCTAACCCTAACCCTAACCCTAACCCTAACCCTAACCCTAACCCTAACCCTAACCCTAACCCTAACCCTAACCCTAACCCTAACCCTAACCCTAACCCTAACCCTAACCCTAACCCTAACCCTAACCCTAACCCTAACCCTAACCCTAACCCTAACCCTAACCCTAACCCTAACCCTAACCCTAACCCTAACCCTAACCCTAACCCTAACCCTAACCCTAACCCTAACCCTAACCCTAACCCTAACCCTAACCCTAACCCTAACCCTAACCCTAACCCTAACCCTAACCCTAACCCTAACCCTAACCCTAACCCTAACCCTAACCCTAACCCTAACCCTAACCCTAACCCTTTTCCCCCAACCCTAACCCTAACCCTAACCCTAACCCTAACCCCATCCTACCACAAATACACACCTTAACCCCTCCAATTCACGATTAAATTCGATCTTGGCCCTAAACTTAAAGAAGTTTAGCTTAGCATTAGCTTAGCATAAAAAAAAAAAAAAAAAAAAAAAAAAAAAGTTAAAATAGTTAGCAAAAAAACCACTTCCTGTTTTTGGCCTTCAAAATAAAAGAAAATGACCAAAACAGGAAGTAGAATTTCCCTTGCTCGGATCAAGCTAAAAAGTAGTTATTCAAGTTCCCCGTAATATTCCCAGTCGTTAGAGTGGTTACTTGGCTATGAAAAAAATAAAAATTTTCAAAAAAAAAAAAAAAAAAAAAAAAAAAAAAAAAAGTTAAAATAGTTAGCAAAAAAACCACTTCCTGTTTTTGGCCTTCAAAATAAAAGAAAATGACCAAAACAGGAAGTAGAATTTCCCTTGCTCGGATCAAGCTAAAAAGTAGTTATTCAAGTTCCCCGTAATATTCCCAGTCGTTAGAGTGGTTACTTGGCTATGAAAAAAACAAAAAATTTCAAAATAAAATTAAAAAAAAAAAAAAAAAAAAAAAAAAAACGCGTTTGGGCCATTTTGGGCCATTTCCCTTGCTTTTGGGCCAAAATGAAGTCGTTTTTCGAGCTCCTCGCCAAAAATGGAGTCCTTAGAGTACCTACATGGCTATAATTTTTTTTTGAAAAAAAACAAAAAAAAAACTAAAAAAACACCAAGTACTTCAAAACTCCCAAATCGCATGAAACGTGCTCCTAACACAACCCCACAAAAAAACACTCAAAACCCTAACCACCCAAACACTTGGTAAAATTTCAACACTTTTCAAAAAAAAAAAAAAAAAAAAAAACCAAAGTACTTTTCCCATACAAAAAAAAAAAAAAAGTCTCCCCCCCGTTTCACCAAACGACTCCAATCAACCCAATTCATGCTCATATGACACCCCCCCAACAACCCTCCCTCAAAACAGCCTAGGGTTGGCCAAAATGCCATGTTCAAAGCCTATTTACACCCACTTCCGGTCACTTCCGGCGGAAGCCCCGCCCATATTCGGGACCAGCGCATAAAACTACATAAGACTACATGTCTAACTTCCTAACCCTAGTTCCAACTTAGCCCTTCACAATGGGTCAACGGTCTACAACCCTAACAACCTAGTGCAAATTTCAGCTAGGGTTGTCAATTAACTCCCCTGGACCACCTGGAGCTATAATTTCAATTGGAGCATGTAGCCCTCCTATAGGAGAGCAGATCCTGAGAAAAGATTAGCACAAGTCCCCTCCCCCTAGGCAGGGGGGCGGTCCAATCGTTTAAAAATGTTGAAACTAGGGGTGCTAATAACTCCTAAAGTAAAAGGACTAGAAGGCTGTCCTTTCTTGGGGGAACTCCTCTCACACCCCTCTTCCCGCCCACAAAAAATGGGAGGTCAAAACGCCCCCTAAAAATCGGAAGTCGCGTTTCGGCCATTTCCCTTGCTTTTTGGCCAAAATGAACTCGGTTTTCGGGCTCCTCGCCAAAAATGGAGTCCTTAGAGTACCTACATGGCTATAAAAAAAAAAAAAAAAAATTTGAAAAAAAAAAAAAAAAAAAAAAAAAAAAAATCAAACCTGAATAACTCCTAGGGGAAGTCACTTAAAATTCTAATTTTTTTTGTGGGAACTCCTCTCACACTCCTCTTTCAGCCCACAAAAAATGGGAGGTCAAAACGGAACTTTTTTTCTTTACAAAAAAAATGTCGTATCTTTATATTCACTAAAATTCAGTAATTGAAGCTACAACCAAAATGACGGTTTGAGCATGTACTAGGGGTTGTCAACATACACTGTAGCCAAAATTTCGGCTCAAGGTTGAGTGGAACTGTGTCAAATTGACAAAAAGAGATGTCAATTTTGCTGGATTTCGTAATTTCGTGCGTTTTTTTTTTTTTTTTCAACTCTGCGGGACCACAGCTCGCTCAGCGTAGCTCCGATTAGCCTACCCTTTGATGAGAGTAGGCTTTAGACTGTCTCCTACGTGTCCAGCAACTTTGAAAGGGCTAGCTTCAATTACTGATTTTTAGTGAATTGTTGCATCCGACATCCGTCTTTTTTTTTTTTTTCCAAAAAACCAAAGTTATTCCAAATGACACCAAACTCGTTCAGGCGTATCTTCTCATCATGATGAAGAATCCCTGTAACTTTGGTGTCTTTTTTTTTTTTTTTTTTGACCAAAGTTTTTCCAAATGACACCAAACTCGTTCAGGCGTATCTTCTCATCATGATGAAGCTTCCCTGTAACTTTGGTGTCATTTGGAGCACTCCTAAAATTTGCCAAAATTCGGATCCAGGTAAAACCTATTTTTTCGGGCTCCTCGCCAAAAATGGAGTCTGTAGAGTACCTACATGGCTATACTTAATTTTCCCACCAAAAAAAAAAAAAAAAAAAAAAAAAAAAAAAACATAAGTACTTTTCCTATGTAAAAAAAAAAAAAGTACTTCCGGCGATAGTACCATTCGACTCCAAATGACCTGAAACGCACTCCTATCACATCCCCTGAGGAAGGATTTTGGCTGAAACACTTAGTAAAAAAAACTAGGGTTTCACTAGGGTTTACATAGCAAACTTCCGGTGGGCGTGGCCTAACCAAAGTAGGGGGGATCTGTAGCCACGCCCCCAAGGAGTTCGAATGTGCAAAAAAATAGGCTCCGCCCCCTTTCCCTGGCTTCCGGCGGGGGGGGGTGGAGCCAAAAAAGGGTAACTCCGCCCCCGAAGGTCGTAGAGCCTCGGGGGCGTGGTTTTAGTGGGGTACCTCGATCTCCTAAGTTTGGTAGGGTACTTTACCAAAGTGGGAGGAGCTACTTTTTTTTATTTGCATATCTCGAATAAATTTGCATAAATTAGGTTTAACATGGGAAAGATAGGGATGGCCCGCGGGCCATCGTGGCTTTTACCCCCTTACCCTAACCCTAACCCTAACCCTAACCCTAACCCTAACCCTAACCCTAACCCTAACCCTAACCCTAACCCTAACCCTACCCTAACCCTAACCCTAACCCTAACCCTAACCCTAACCCTAACCCTAACCCTAACCCTAACCCTAACCCTAACCCTAACCCTAACCCTAACCCTAACCCTAACCCTAACCCTCCTATAGGAGAGCAGATCCTGAGAAAAGATTAGCACAAGTCCCCTCCCCCTAGGCAGGGGGGCGGTCCAATCGTTTAAAAATGTTGAAACTAGGGGTGCTAATAACTCCTAAAGTAAAAGGACTAGAAGGCTGTCCTTTCTTGGGGGAACTCCTCTCACACCCCTCTTCCCGCCCACAAAAAATGGGAGGTCAAAACGCCCCCTAAAAATCGGAAGTCGCGTTTCGGCCATTTCCCTTGCTTTTTGGCCAAAATGAACTCGGTTTTCGGGCTCCTCGCCAAAAATGGAGTCCTTAGAGTACCTACATGGCTATAAAAAAAAAAAAAAAAAAATTGAAAAAAAAAAAAAAAAAAAAAAAAAAATCAAACCTGAATAACTCCTAGGGGAAGTCACTTAAAATTCTAAATTTTTTTGTGGGAACTCCTCTCACACTCCTCTTTCAGCCCACAAAAAATGGGAGGTCAAAACTGAACTTTTTTTCTTTACAAAAAAAATGTCGTATCTTTATATTCACTAAAATTCAGTAATTGAAGCTACAACCAAAATGACGGTTTGAGCATGTACTAGGGGTTGTCAACATACACTGTAGCCAAAATTTCGGCTCAAGGTTGAGTGGAACTGTGTCAAATTGACAAAAAGAGATGTCAATTTTGCTGGATTTCGTAATTTAGTGCGTTTTTTTTTTTTTTTCAACTCTGCGGGACCACAGCTCGCTCAGCGTAGCTCCGATTAGCCTACCCTTTGCTGAGAGTAGGCTTTAGACTGTCTCCTACGTGTCCAGCAACTTTGAAAGGGCTAGCTTCAATTACTGATTTTTAGTGAATTGTTGCATCCGACATCCGTCTTTTTTTTTTTTTTCCAAAAAACCAAAGTTATTCCAAATGACACCAAACTCGTTCAGGCGTATCTTCTCATCATGATGAAGAATCCCTGTGACTTTGGTGTAATTTTTTTTTTTTTTTTTGACCAAAGTTTTTCCAAATGACACCAAACTCGTTCAGGCGTATCTTCTCATCATGATGAAGCTTCCCTGTAACTTTGGTGTCATTTGGAGCACTCCTAAAATTTGCCGAAACTCGGATCCAGGTAAAACCTATTTTTTCGGGCTCCTCGCCAAAAATGGAGTCTGTAGAGTACCTACATGGCTATACTTAATTTTCCCACCAAAAAAAAAAAAAAAAAAAAAAAAAAAAAAACATAAGTACTTTTCCTATGTAAAAAAAAAAAAGTACTTCCGGCGATAGTACCATTCGACTCCAAATGACCTGAAACGCACTCCTATCACATCCCCTGAGGAAGGATTTTGGCTGAAACACTTAGTAAAAAAAACTAGGGTTTCACTAGGGTTTACATAGCAAACTTCCGGTGGGCGTGGCCTAACCAAAGTAGGGGGGATCTGTAGCCACGCCCCCAAGGAGTTCGAATGTGGAAGAAAATAGGCTCCGCCCCCTTTCCCTGGCTTCCGGCGGGGGGGGGTGGAGCCAAAAAAGGGTAACTCCGCCCCCGAAGGTCGTAGAGCCTCGGGGGTGTGGTTTTAGTGGGGTACCTCGATCTCCTAAGTTTGGTAGGGTACTTTGCTAAAGTGGGAGGAGCTACTTTTTTTTATTTGCATAACTCGCATATATTTGCATAAATTAGGTTTAACATGGGAAAGATAGGGATCGTACGCGTACGATCGTGGCTCAGATCTCCTACCCTAACCCTAACCCTAACCCTAACCCTAACCCTAACCCTAACCCTAACCCTAACCCTAACCCTAACCCTAACCCTAACCCTAACCCTAACCCTAACCCTAACCCTAACCCTAACCCTAACCCTAACCCTAACCCTAACCCTAACCCTAACCCTAACCCTAACCCTAACCCTAACCCTAACCCTAACCCTAACCCTAACCCTAACCCTAACCCTAACCCTAACCCTAACCCTAACCCTAACCCTAACCCTAACCCTAACCCTAACCCTTTTCCCCCAACCCTAACCCTAACCCTAACCCTAACCCTAACCCCATCCTACCACAAATACACACCTTAACCCCTCCAATTCACGATTAAATTCGATCTTGGCCCTAAACTTAAAGAAGTTTAGCTTAGCATTAGCTTAGCATAAAAAAAAAAAAAAAAAAAAAAAAAAAAAGTTAAAATAGTTAGCAAAAAAACCACTTCCTGTTTTTGGCCTTCAAAATAAAAGAAAATGACCAAAACAGGAAGTAGAATTTCCCTTGCTCGGATCAAGCTAAAAAGTAGTTATTCAAGTTCCCCGTAATATTCCCAGTCGTTAGAGTGGTTACTTGGCTATGAAAAAAATAAAAATTTTCAAAAAAAAAAAAAAAAAAAAAAAAAAAAAAAAAAAGTTAAAATAGTTAGCAAAAAAACCACTTCCTGTTTTTGGCCTTCAAAATAAAAGAAAATGACCAAAACAGGAAGTAGAATTTCCCTTGCTCGGATCAAGCTAAAAAGTAGTTATTCAAGTTCCCCGTAATATTCCCAGTCGTTAGAGTGGTTACTTGGCTATGAAAAAAACAAAAAATTTCAAAATAAAATTAAAAAAAAAAAAAAAAAAAAAAAAAAACGCGTTTGGGCCATTTTGGGCCATTTCCCTTGCTTTTGGGCCAAAATGAAGTCGTTTTTCGAGCTCCTCGCCAAAAATGGAGTCCTTAGAGTACCTACATGGCTATAATTTTTTTTTGAAAAAAAACAAAAAAAAAACTAAAAAAACACCAAGTACTTCAAAACTCCCAAATCGCATGAAACGTGCTCCTAACACAACCCCACAAAAAAACACTCAAAACCCTAACCACCCAAACACTTGGTAAAATTTCAACACTTTTCAAAAAAAAAAAAAAAAAAAAAAACCAAAGTACTTTTCCCATACAAAAAAAAAAAAAAAGTCTCCCCCCCGTTTCACCAAACGACTCCAATCAACCCAATTCATGCTCATATGACACCCCCCCAACAACCCTCCCTCAAAACAGCCTAGGGTTGGCCAAAATGCCATGTTCAAAGCCTATTTACACCCACTTCCGGTCACTTCCGGCGGAAGCCCCGCCCATATTCGGGACCAGCGCATAAAACTACATAAGACTACATGTCTAACTTCCTAACCCTAGTTCCAACTTAGCCCTTCACAATGGGTCAACGGTCTACAACCCTAACAACCTAGTGCAAATTTCAGCTAGGGTTGTCAATTAACTCCCCTGGACCACCTGGAGCTATAATTTCAATTGGAGCATGTAGCCCTCCTATAGGAGAGCAGATCCTGAGAAAAGATTAGCACAAGTCCCCTCCCCCTAGGCAGGGGGGCGGTCCAATCGTTTAAAAATGTTGAAACTAGGGGTGCTAATAACTCCTAAAGTAAAAGGACTAGAAGGCTGTCCTTTCTTGGGGGAACTCCTCTCACACCCCTCTTCCCGCCCACAAAAAATGGGAGGTCAAAACGCCCCCTAAAAATCGGAAGTCGCGTTTCGGCCATTTCCCTTGCTTTTTGGCCAAAATGAACTCGGTTTTCGGGCTCCTCGCCAAAAATGGAGTCCTTAGAGTACCTACATGGCTATAAAAAAAAAAAAAAAAAATTTGAAAAAAAAAAAAAAAAAAAAAAAAAAAAAATCAAACCTGAATAACTCCTAGGGGAAGTCACTTAAAATTCTAATTTTTTTTGTGGGAACTCCTCTCACACTCCTCTTTCAGCCCACAAAAAATGGGAGGTCAAAACGGAACTTTTTTTCTTTACAAAAAAAATGTCGTATCTTTATATTCACTAAAATTCAGTAATTGAAGCTACAACCAAAATGACGGTTTGAGCATGTACTAGGGGTTGTCAACATACACTGTAGCCAAAATTTCGGCTCAAGGTTGAGTGGAACTGTGTCAAATTGACAAAAAGAGATGTCAATTTTGCTGGATTTCGTAATTTCGTGCGTTTTTTTTTTTTTTTTCAACTCTGCGGGACCACAGCTCGCTCAGCGTAGCTCCGATTAGCCTACCCTTTGATGAGAGTAGGCTTTAGACTGTCTCCTACGTGTCCAGCAACTTTGAAAGGGCTAGCTTCAATTACTGATTTTTAGTGAATTGTTGCATCCGACATCCGTCTTTTTTTTTTTTTTCCAAAAAACCAAAGTTATTCCAAATGACACCAAACTCGTTCAGGCGTATCTTCTCATCATGATGAAGAATCCCTGTAACTTTGGTGTCTTTTTTTTTTTTTTTTTTGACCAAAGTTTTTCCAAATGACACCAAACTCGTTCAGGCGTATCTTCTCATCATGATGAAGCTTCCCTGTAACTTTGGTGTCATTTGGAGCACTCCTAAAATTTGCCAAAATTCGGATCCAGGTAAAACCTATTTTTTCGGGCTCCTCGCCAAAAATGGAGTCTGTAGAGTACCTACATGGCTATACTTAATTTTCCCACCAAAAAAAAAAAAAAAAAAAAAAAAAAAAAAACATAAGTACTTTTCCTATGTAAAAAAAAAAAAAGTACTTCCGGCGATAGTACCATTCGACTCCAAATGACCTGAAACGCACTCCTATCACATCCCCTGAGGAAGGATTTTGGCTGAAACACTTAGTAAAAAAAACTAGGGTTTCACTAGGGTTTACATAGCAAACTTCCGGTGGGCGTGGCCTAACCAAAGTAGGGGGGATCTGTAGCCACGCCCCCAAGGAGTTCGAATGTGCAAAAAAATAGGCTCCGCCCCCTTTCCCTGGCTTCCGGCGGGGGGGGGTGGAGCCAAAAAAGGGTAACTCCGCCCCCGAAGGTCGTAGAGCCTCGGGGGCGTGGTTTTAGTGGGGTACCTCGATCTCCTAAGTTTGGTAGGGTACTTTACCAAAGTGGGAGGAGCTACTTTTTTTTATTTGCATATCTCGAATAAATTTGCATAAATTAGGTTTAACATGGGAAAGATAGGGATGGCCCGCGGGCCATCGTGGCTTTTACCCCCTTACCCTAACCCTAACCCTAACCCTAACCCTAACCCTAACCCTAACCCTAACCCTAACCCTAACCCTAACCCTAACCCTAACCCTAACCCTAACCCTAACCCTAACCCTTTTCCCCCAACCCTAACCCTAACCCTAACCCTAACCCTAACCCCATCCTACCACAAATACACACCTTAACCCCTCCAATTCACGATTAAATTCGATCTTGGCCCTAAACTTAAAGAAGTTTAGCTTAGCATTAGCTTAGCATAAAAAAAAAAAAAAAAAAAAAAAAAAAAAGTTAAAATAGTTAGCAAAAAAACCACTTCCTGTTTTTGGCCTTCAAAATAAAAGAAAATGACCAAAACAGGAAGTAGAATTTCCCTTGCTCGGATCAAGCTAAAAAGTAGTTATTCAAGTTCCCCGTAATATTCCCAGTCGTTAGAGTGGTTACTTGGCTATGAAAAAAATAAAAATTTTCAAAAAAAAAAAAAAAAAAAAAAAAAAAAAAAAAAAGTTAAAATAGTTAGCAAAAAAACCACTTCCTGTTTTTGGCCTTCAAAATAAAAGAAAATGACCAAAACAGGAAGTAGAATTTCCCTTGCTCGGATCAAGCTAAAAAGTAGTTATTCAAGTTCCCCGTAATATTCCCAGTCGTTAGAGTGGTTACTTGGCTATGAAAAAAACAAAAAATTTCAAAATAAAATTAAAAAAAAAAAAAAAAAAAAAAAAAAACGCGTTTGGGCCATTTTGGGCCATTTCCCTTGCTTTTGGGCCAAAATGAAGTCGTTTTTCGAGCTCCTCGCCAAAAATGGAGTCCTTAGAGTACCTACATGGCTATAATTTTTTTTTGAAAAAAAACAAAAAAAAAACTAAAAAAACACCAAGTACTTCAAAACTCCCAAATCGCATGAAACGTGCTCCTAACACAACCCCACAAAAAAACACTCAAAACCCTAACCACCCAAACACTTGGTAAAATTTCAACACTTTTCAAAAAAAAAAAAAAAAAAAAAAACCAAAGTACTTTTCCCATACAAAAAAAAAAAAAAAGTCTCCCCCCCGTTTCACCAAACGACTCCAATCAACCCAATTCATGCTCATATGACACCCCCCCAACAACCCTCCCTCAAAACAGCCTAGGGTTGGCCAAAATGCCATGTTCAAAGCCTATTTACACCCACTTCCGGTCACTTCCGGCGGAAGCCCCGCCCATATTCGGGACCAGCGCATAAAACTACATAAGACTACATGTCTAACTTCCTAACCCTAGTTCCAACTTAGCCCTTCACAATGGGTCAACGGTCTACAACCCTAACAACCTAGTGCAAATTTCAGCTAGGGTTGTCAATTAACTCCCCTGGACCACCTGGAGCTATAATTTCAATTGGAGCATGTAGCCCTCCTATAGGAGAGCAGATCCTGAGAAAAGATTAGCACAAGTCCCCTCCCCCTAGGCAGGGGGGCGGTCCAATCGTTTAAAAATGTTGAAACTAGGGGTGCTAATAACTCCTAAAGTAAAAGGACTAGAAGGCTGTCCTTTCTTGGGGGAACTCCTCTCACACCCCTCTTCCCGCCCACAAAAAATGGGAGGTCAAAACGCCCCCTAAAAATCGGAAGTCGCGTTTCGGCCATTTCCCTTGCTTTTTGGCCAAAATGAACTCGGTTTTCGGGCTCCTCGCCAAAAATGGAGTCCTTAGAGTACCTACATGGCTATAAAAAAAAAAAAAAAAAATTTGAAAAAAAAAAAAAAAAAAAAAAAAAAAAAATCAAACCTGAATAACTCCTAGGGGAAGTCACTTAAAATTCTAATTTTTTTTGTGGGAACTCCTCTCACACTCCTCTTTCAGCCCACAAAAAATGGGAGGTCAAAACGGAACTTTTTTTCTTTACAAAAAAAATGTCGTATCTTTATATTCACTAAAATTCAGTAATTGAAGCTACAACCAAAATGACGGTTTGAGCATGTACTAGGGGTTGTCAACATACACTGTAGCCAAAATTTCGGCTCAAGGTTGAGTGGAACTGTGTCAAATTGACAAAAAGAGATGTCAATTTTGCTGGATTTCGTAATTTCGTGCGTTTTTTTTTTTTTTTTCAACTCTGCGGGACCACAGCTCGCTCAGCGTAGCTCCGATTAGCCTACCCTTTGATGAGAGTAGGCTTTAGACTGTCTCCTACGTGTCCAGCAACTTTGAAAGGGCTAGCTTCAATTACTGATTTTTAGTGAATTGTTGCATCCGACATCCGTCTTTTTTTTTTTTTTCCAAAAAACCAAAGTTATTCCAAATGACACCAAACTCGTTCAGGCGTATCTTCTCATCATGATGAAGAATCCCTGTAACTTTGGTGTCTTTTTTTTTTTTTTTTTTGACCAAAGTTTTTCCAAATGACACCAAACTCGTTCAGGCGTATCTTCTCATCATGATGAAGCTTCCCTGTAACTTTGGTGTCATTTGGAGCACTCCTAAAATTTGCCAAAATTCGGATCCAGGTAAAACCTATTTTTTCGGGCTCCTCGCCAAAAATGGAGTCTGTAGAGTACCTACATGGCTATACTTAATTTTCCCACCAAAAAAAAAAAAAAAAAAAAAAAAAAAAAAACATAAGTACTTTTCCTATGTAAAAAAAAAAAAAGTACTTCCGGCGATAGTACCATTCGACTCCAAATGACCTGAAACGCACTCCTATCACATCCCCTGAGGAAGGATTTTGGCTGAAACACTTAGTAAAAAAAACTAGGGTTTCACTAGGGTTTACATAGCAAACTTCCGGTGGGCGTGGCCTAACCAAAGTAGGGGGGATCTGTAGCCACGCCCCCAAGGAGTTCGAATGTGCAAAAAAATAGGCTCCGCCCCCTTTCCCTGGCTTCCGGCGGGGGGGGGTGGAGCCAAAAAAGGGTAACTCCGCCCCCGAAGGTCGTAGAGCCTCGGGGGCGTGGTTTTAGTGGGGTACCTCGATCTCCTAAGTTTGGTAGGGTACTTTACCAAAGTGGGAGGAGCTACTTTTTTTTATTTGCATATCTCGAATAAATTTGCATAAATTAGGTTTAACATGGGAAAGATAGGGATGGCCCGCGGGCCATCGTGGCTTTTACCCCCTTACCCTAACCCTAACCCTAACCCTAACCCTAACCCTAACCCTAACCCTAACCCTAACCCTAACCCTAACCCTAACCCTAACCCTAACCCTAACCCTAACCCTAACCCTAACCCTAACCCTAACCCTAACCCTAACCCTAACCCTAACCCTAACCCTAACCCTAACCCTAACCCTAACCCTAACCCTAACCCTAACCCTAACCCTAACCCTAACCCTAACCCTAACCCTAACCCTAACCCTAACCCTAACCCTAACCCTAACCCTAACCCTAACCCTAACCCTAACCCTAACCCTAACCCTAACCCTAACCCTAACCCTAACCCTAACCCTAACCCTAACCCTAACCCTAACCCTAACCCTAACCCTACTAACCCTAACCCTAACCCTAACCCTAACCCTAACCCTAACCCTAACCCTAACCCTAACCCTAACCCTAACCCTAACCCTAACCCTAACCCTAACCCTAACCCTAACCCTAACCCTAACCCTAACCCTAACCCTAACCCTAACCCTAACCCTAACCCTAACCCTAACCCTAACCCTAACCCTAACCCTAACCCTAACCCTAACCCTAACCCTAACCCTAACCCTAACCCTAACCCTAACCCTAACCCTAACCCTAACCCTAACCCTAACCCTAACCCTAACCCTAACCCTAACCCTAACCCTAACCCTAACCCTAACCCTAACCCTAACCCTAACCCTAACCCTAACCCTAACCCTAACCCTAACCCTAACCCTAACCCTAACCCTAACCCTAACCCTAACCCTAACCCTAACCCTAACCCTAACCCTAACCCTAACCCTAACCCTAACCCTAACCCTAACCCTAACCCTAACCCTAACCCTAACCCTAACCCTAACCCTAACCCTAACCCTAACCCTAACCCTAACCCTAACCCTAACCCTAACCCTAACCCTAACCCTAACCCTAACCCTAACCCTAACCCTAACCCTAACCCTAACCCTAACCCTAACCCTAACCCTAACCCTAACCCTAACCCTAACCCTAACCCTAACCCTAACCCTAACCCTAACCCTAACCCTAACCCTAACCCTAACCCTAACCCTAACCCTAACCCTAACCCTAACCCTAACCCTAACCCTAACCCTAACCCTAACCCTAACCCTAACCCTAACCCTAACCCTAACCCTAACCCTAACCCTAACCCTAACCCTAACCCTAACCCTAACCCTAACCCTAACCCTAACCCTAACCCTAACCCTAACCCTAACCCTAACCCTAACCCTAACCCTAACCCTAACCCTAACCCTAACCCTAACCCTAACCCTAACCCTAACCCAAAACCCTAACCCTAACCCTAACCCTAACCTCTAACCCTAACCCTAACCCTAACCCTAACCCTAACCCTAACCCTAAACCCTAACCCTAACCCTAACCCTAACCCTAACCCTAACCCTAACCCTAACCCTAACCCTAACCCTAACCCTAACCCTAACCCTAACCCTAACCCTAGGATAGTACCATTCGACTCCAAATGGCCTGAAACATGCTCCTATCACATCCCCTGAGGAAGGATTTTGGCAAAAAACACTTAGTAAAAAAAACAAAAAAAAACAAAAAAAAACAAAAAAAAACAAAAAAAAACAAAGTACTTTTCCTATGTAAAAAATATTTTTCAATTTTCAAGGGTAGTACCAGTCGACTCCAAATGACCTGAAACGCACTCCTATCACATCCCCTGAGGAAGGATTTTGGCTGAAACACTTAGTAAAAAACACTAGGGTTTAGGTAGGGTTTACATAGCAAACTTCCGGTGGGCGTGGCCTAACCAAAGTAGGCGGGATATGTAGCCACGCCCCCAAGGAGTTCGAATGTGGAAGAAAATAGGCTCCGCCCCCTTTCCCTGGCTTCCGGCGGGGGGGGGAGGAGCCAAAAAAGTGTAACTCCGCCCCCGAAGGTCGTAGAGCCTCGGGGGTGTGGTTTTAGTGGGGTACCTCGACCTCCTAAGTTTGGTAGGGTACTTTGCTAAAGTGGGAGGAGCTACTTTTTTTTATTTGCATAACTCGCATATATTTGCATAAATTAGGTTTAACATGGGAAAGATAGGGATCGTACGCGTACGATCGTGGCAAAACCCCCCTTATCCTAACCCTAACCCAAAACCCTAACCCTAACCCTAACCCTAACCTCTAACCCTAACCCTAACCCTAACCCTAACCCTAACCCTAACCCTAAACCCTAACCCTAACCCTAACCCTAACCCTAACCCTAACCCTAACCCTAACCCTAACCCTAACCCTAACCCTAACCCTAACCCTAACCCTAACCCTAGGATAGTACCATTCGACTCCAAATGGCCTGAAACATGCTCCTATCACATCCCCTGAGGAAGGATTTTGGCAAAAAACACTTAGTAAAAAAAACAAAAAAAAACAAAAAAAAACAAAAAAAAACAAAAAAAAACAAAGTACTTTTCCTATGTAAAAAATATTTTTCAATTTTCAAGGGTAGTACCAGTCGACTCCAAATGACCTGAAACGCACTCCTATCACATCCCCTGAGGAAGGATTTTGGCTGAAACACTTAGTAAAAAACACTAGGGTTTAGGTAGGGTTTACATAGCAAACTTCCGGTGGGCGTGGCCTAACCAAAGTAGGCGGGATATGTAGCCACGCCCCCAAGGAGTTCGAATGTGGAAGAAAATAGGCTCCGCCCCCTTTCCCTGGCTTCCGGCGGGGGGGGGAGGAGCCAAAAAAGTGTAACTCCGCCCCCGAAGGTCGTAGAGCCTCGGGGGTGTGGTTTTAGTGGGGTACCTCGACCTCCTAAGTTTGGTAGGGTACTTTGCTAAAGTGGGAGGAGCTACTTTTTTTTATTTGCATAACTCGCATATATTTGCATAAATTAGGTTTAACATGGGAAAGATAGGGATCGTACGCGTACGATCGTGGCAAAACCCCCCTTATCCTAACCCTATCCTAACCCTAACCTCTAACCCTAACCCTAACCCTAACCCTAACCCTAACCCTAACCCTAACCCTAACCCTAACCCTAACCCTAACCCTAACCCTAACCCTAACCCTAACCCTAACCCTAACCCTAACCCTAACCCTAACCCTAACCCTAACCCTAACCCTAACCCTAGCATGTTAGCTTAGCATTAGCTTAGCATTAGCTAAAAAAAAAAAAAAATAAAAAAAAAAAAAAAAAAAAAGTTAAAATAGTTAGCAAAAAAACCACTTCCTGTTTTTGGCCTTCAAAATAAAAGAAAATGACCAAAACAGGAAGTAGAATTTCCCTTGCTCGGATCAAGCTAAAAAGTAGTTATTCAAGTTCCCCGTAATATTCCCAGTCGTTAGAGTGGTTACTTGGCTATGAAAAAAATAAAAAATTTCAAAATAAAATAAAAAAAAAAAAAAAAAAAAAAAAGTTAAAATAGTTAGCAAAAAAACCACTTCCTGTTTTTGGCCTTCAAAATAAAAGAAAATGACCAAAACAGGAAGTAGAATTTCCCTTGCTCGGATCAAGCTAAAAAGTATTTTTTCGGGTTCCCCGTAATATTCCCAGTCGTTAGAGTGGTTACTTGGCTATGAAAAAAACAAAAAATTTCAAAATAAAATTAAAAAAAAAAAAAAAAAAAAAAAAAACGCGTTTGGGCCATTTTGGGCCATTTCCCTTGCTTTTTGGCCAAAATGAAGTGGTTTTTCGAGCTCCTCGCCAAAAATGGAGTCCTTAGAGTACCTACATGGCTATAAAAAAAAAAAAAAAAATTACAAAAAAAAAAAAAAAAAAAAAAAAAAAAAAAAAAAAACGCGTTTGGGCCATTTTGGGCCATTTCCCTTGCTTTTTGGCCAAAATGAAGTCGTTTTTCGAGCTCCTCGCCAAAAATGGAGTCCTTAGAGTACCTACATGCCTATAAAAAAAAACAAAAAAATTTATAATGAAAAAACAAAAAAAAAACAAAGTACTTCAAAACTCCCAAATCGCATGAAACGTGCTCCTAACACAACCCCACAAAAAAACACTCAAAACCCTAACCACCCAAACACTTGGTAAAATTTCAACACTTTTCAAAAAAAAAAAAAAAAAAAAAAACACAAGTACTTTTCCCATACAAAAAAAAAAAAAAAGTCTCTTAGCCGTTTCACCAAACGACTCCAATCAACCCAATTCATGCTCATATGACACCCCCCCAACAACCCTCCCTCAAAACAGCCTAGGGTTGGCCAAAATGCCATGTTCAAAGCCTATTTACACCCACTTCCGGTCACTTCCGGCGGAAGCCCCGCCCATATTCGGGACCAGCGCATAAAACTACATAAGACTACATGTCTAACTTCCTAACCCTAGTTCCAACTTAGCCCTTCACAATGGGTCAACGGTCTACAACCCTAACAACCTAGTGCAAATTTCAGCTAGGGTTGTCAATTAACTCCCCTGGACCACCTGGAGCTATAATTTCAATTGGAGCATGTAGCCCTCCTATAGGAGAGCAGATCCTGAGAAAAGATTAGCACAAGTCCCCTCCCCCTAGGCAGGGGGGCGGTCCAATCGTTTAAAAATGTTGAAACTAGGGGTGCTAATAACTCCTAAAGTAAAAGGACTAGAAGGCTGTCCTTTCTTGGGGGAACTCCTCTCACACCCCTCTTCCCGCCCACAAAAAATGGGAGGTCAAAACGCCCCCTAAAAATCGGAAGTCGCGTTTCGGCCATTTCCCTTGCTTTTTGGCCAAAATGAACTCGGTTTTCGGGCTCCTCGCCAAAAATGGAGTCCTTAGAGTACCTACATGGCTATAAAAAAAAAAATCAAAAATCAAAAAAAAAAAAAAAAAAAAAAAAAAAAAAATCAAACCTGAATAACTCCTAGGGGAAGTCACTTAAAATTCTAATTTTTTTTGTGGGAACTCCTCTCACACTCCTCTTTCAGCCCACAAAAAATGGGAGGTCAAAACGGAACTTTTTTTCTTTACAAAAAAAATGTCGTATCTTTATATTCACTAAAATTCAGTAATTGAAGCTACAACCAAAATGACGGTTTGAGCATGTACTAGGGGTTGTCAACATACACTGTAGCCAAAATTTCGGCTCAAGGTTGAGTGGAACTGTGTCAAATTGACAAAAAGAGATGTCAATTTTGCTGGATTTCGTAATTTCGTGCGTTTTTTTTTTTTTTTTCAACTCTGCGGGACCACAGCTCGCTCAGCGTAGCTCCGATTAGCCTACCCTTTGCTGAGAGTAGGCTTTAGACTGTCTCCTACGTGTCCAGCAACTTTGAAAGGGCTAGCTTCAATTACTGATTTTTAGTGAATTGTTGCATCCGACATCCGTCTTTTTTTTTTTTTTCCAAAAAACCAAAGTTATTCCAAATGACACCAAACTCGTTCAGGCGTATCTTCTCATCATGATGAAGAATCCCTGTGACTTTGGCCTTTTTTTTTTTTTTTTTTTTGACCAAAGTTTTTCCAAATGACACCAAACTCGTTCAGGCGTATCTTCTCATCATGATGAAGCTTCCCTGTAACTTTGGTGTCATTTGGAGCACTCCTAAAATTTGCCGAAACTCGGATCCAGGTAAAACCTATTTTTTCGGGCTCCTCGCCAAAAATGGAGTCTGTAGAGTACCTACATGGCTATACTTAATTTTCCCACCAAAAAAAAAAAAAAAAAAAAAAAAAAAAAACATAAGTACTTTTCCTATGTAAAAAAAAAAAAGTACTTCCGGCGATAGTACCATTCGACTCCAAATGACCTGAAACGCACTCCTATCACATCCCCTGAGGAAGGATTTTGGCTGAAACACTTAGTAAAAAACACTAGGGTTTAGGTAGGGTTTACATAGCAAACTTCCGGTGGGCGTGGCCTAACCAAAGTAGGCGGGATCTGTAGCCACGCCCCCAAGGAGTTCGAATGTGGAAGAAAATAGGCTCCGCCCCCTTTCCCTGGCTTCCGGCGGGGGGGGGAGGAGCCAAAAAAGTGTAACTCCGCCCCCGAAGGTCGTAGAGCCTCGGGGGCGTGGTTTTAGTGGGGTACCTCGATCTCCTAAGTTTGGTAGGGTACTTTGCCAAAGTGGGAGGAGCTACTTTTTTTTATTTGCATATCTCGAATAAATTTGCATAAATTAGGGTTTAACATGGGAAAGATAGGATCATACCCCCGTATGATCGTGGCAAAACCCCCCTTATCCTAACCCTAACCCTAACCCTAACCCTAACCCTAACCCTAACCCTAACCCTAACCCTAACCCTAACCCTAACCCTAACCCTAACCCTAACCCTAACCCTAACCCTAACCCTATCTTGGCCCTAAACTTAAAGAAGTTTAGCTTAGCATTAGCTGAGCATAAAAAAAAGAAAAAAAAAAGTTGCTAGCATGTTAGCTTAGCATAAAAAAAAGAAAAAAAAAAGTTAGCTTAGCATTAGCTAAAAAAAAAAAAAAAAAAAAAAAAAAAAAAAGTTAAAATAGTTAGCAAAAAAACCACTTCCTGTTTTTGGCCTTCAAAATAAAAGAAAATGACCAAAACAGGAAGTAGAATTTCCCTTGCTCGGATCAAGCTAAAAAGTAGTTATTCAAGTTCCCCGTAATATTCCCAGTCGTTAGAGTGGTTACTTGGCTATAAAAAAAAAAAAAAATTCAAAATAAAATTAAAAAAAAAAAAAAAAAAAAAAAAGTTAAAATAGTTAGCAAAAAAACCACTTCCTGTTTTTGGCCTTCAAAATAAAAGAAAATGGCCAAAACAGGAAGTAGAATTTCCCTTGCTCGGATCAAGCTAAAAAGTAGTTATTCAAGTTCCCCGTAATATTCCCAGTCGTTAGAGTGGTTACTTGGCTATGAAAAAAACAAAAAATTTCAAAATAAAATTAAAAAAAAAAAAAAAAAAAAAAAAAACGCGTTTGGGCCATTTTGGGCCATTTCCCTTGCTTTTTGGCCAAAATGAAGTCGTTTTTCGAGCTCCTCGCCAAAAATGGAGTCCTTAGAGTACCTACATGGCTATAAAAAAAAAAAAAAAATTTAATGAAAAAAAAAAACAAAAAAAACACAAAGTACTTCAAAACTCCCAAATCGCATGAAACGTGCTCCTAACACAACCCCACAAAAAAACACTCAAAACCCTAACCACCCAAACACTTGGTAAAATTTCAACACTTTTCAAAAAAAAAAAAAAAAAAAAAAAACCCCAAGTACTTTTCCCATACAAAAAAAAAAAAAAACTCCCCTAGCCGTTTCACCAAACGACTCCAATCAACCCAATTCATGCTCATATGACACCCCCCCAACAACCCTCCCTCAAAACAGCCTAGGGTTGGCCAAAATGCCATGTTCAAAGCCTATTTACACCCACTTCCGGTCACTTCCGGCGGAAGCCCCGCCCATATTCGGGACCAGCGCATAAAACTACATAAGACTACATGTCTAACTTCCTAACCCTAGTTCCAACTTAGCCCTTCACAATGGGTCAACGGTCTACAACCCTAACAACCTAGTGCAAATTTCAGCTAGGGTTGTCAATTAACTCCCCTGGACCACCTGGAGCTATAATTTCAATTGGAGCATGTAGCCCTCCTATAGGAGAGCAGATCCTGAGAAAAGATTAGCACAAGTCCCCTCCCCCTAGGCAGGGGGGCGGTCCAATCGTTTAAAAATGTTGAAACTAGGGGTGCTAATAACTCCTAAAGTAAAAGGACTAGAAGGCTGTCCTTTCTTGGGGGAACTCCTCTCACACCCCTCTTCCCGCCCACAAAAAATGGGAGGTCAAAACGCCCCCTAAAAATCGGAAGTCGCGTTTCGGCCATTTCCCTTGCTTTTTGGCCAAAATGAACTCGGTTTTCGGGCTCCTCGCCAAAAATGGAGTCCTTAGAGTACCTACATGGCTATAAAAAAAAAAAAAAAAAAATTGAAAAAAAAAAAAAAAAAAAAAAAAAAAATCAAACCTGAATAACTCCTAGGGGAAGTCACTTAAAATTCTAATTTTTTTTGTGGGAACTCCTCTCACACTCCTCTTTCAGCCCACAAAAAATGGGAGGTCAAAACGGAACTTTTTTCTTTACAAAAAAAATGTCGTATCTTTATATTCACTAAAATTCAGTAATTGAAGCTACAACCAAAATGACGGTTTGAGCATGTACTAGGGGTTGTCAACATACACTGTAGCCAAAATTTCGGCTCAAGGTTGAGTGGAACTGTGTCAAATTGACAAAAAGAGATGTCAATTTTGCTGGATTTCGTAATTTCGTGCGTTTTTTTTTTTTTTTTCAACTCTGCGGGACCACAGCTCGCTCAGCGTAGCTCCGATTAGCCTACCCTTTGCTGAGAGTAGGCTTTAGACTGTCTCCTACGTGTCCAGCAACTTTGAAAGGGCTAGCTTCAATTACTGATTTTTAGTGAATTGTTGCATCCGACATCCGTCTTTTTTTTTTTTTTCCAAAAAACCAAAGTTATTCCAAATGACACCAAACTCGTTCAGGCGTATCTTCTCATCATGATGAAGAATCCCTGTGACTTTGGCCTTTTTTTTTTTTTTTTTTTTGACCAAAGTTTTTCCAAATGACACCAAACTCGTTCAGGCGTATCTTCTCATCATGATGAAGCTTCCCTGTAACTTTGGTGTCATTTGGAGCACTCCTAAAATTTGCCGAAACTCGGATCCAGGTAAAACCTATTTTTTCGGGCTCCTCGCCAAAAATGGAGTCTGTAGAGTACCTACATGGCTATACTTAATTTTCCCACCAAAAAAAAAAAAAAAAAAAAAAAAAAAAAAACATAAGTACTTTTCCTATGTAAAAAAAAAAAAGTACTTCCGGCGATAGTACCATTCGACTCCAAATGACCTGAAACGCACTCCTATCACATCCCCTGAGGAAGGATTTTGGCTGAAACACTTAGTAAAAAACACTAGGGTTTAGGTAGGGTTTACATAGCAAACTTCCGGTGGGCGTGGCCTAACCAAAGTAGGGGGGATCTGTAGCCACGCCCCCAAGGAGTTCGAATGTGGAAGAAAATAGGCTCCGCCCCCTTTCCCTGGCTTCCGGCGGGGGGGGGTGGAGCCAAAAAAGGGTAACTCCGCCCCCGAAGGTCGTAGAGCCTCGGGGGCGTGGTATTAGTGGGGTACCTCGGTCTCTTACGCGAGGTAGGGTACTTTGCTAAAGTGGGAGGAGCTACTTTTAACTCCTCCCACAAACTCGAATAAATTTGCATAAATTAGGTTTAACATGGGAAAGATAGGGATCATCACGTGATGATCGTGGCTCAGATCTCCTACCCTAACCCTAACCCTAACCCTAACCCTACCCTAACCCTAACCCTAACCCTAACCCTAACCCTAACCCTAACCCTAACCCCTAACCCTAACCCTAACCCTAACCCTAACCCTAACCCTAACCCTAACCCTAACCCCTAACCCTAACCCTAACCCTAACCCTAACCCTAACCCTAACCCTAACCCTAACCCTAACCCTAACCCTAACCCTAACCCTAACCCTAACCCTAACCCTAACCCTAACCCTAACCCTAACCCTAACCCTAACCCTAACCCTAACCCTAACCCTAACCCTAACCCTAACCCTAACCCTAACCCTAACCCTAACCCTAACCCTACTAACCCTAACCCTAACCCTAACCCTAACCCTAACCCTAACCCTAACCCTAACCCTAACCCTAACCCTAACCCTAACCCTAACCCTAACCCTAACCCTAACCCTAACCCTAACCCTAACCCTAACCCCTAACCCTAACCCTAACCCTAACCCTAACCCTAACCCTAACCCTAACCCTAACCCTAACCCTAACCCTAACCCTACAGGTGTGTTGTATCAAGAGACTTCAGAGCCATTTAAAGGCTAGTTTGATACGATAGGGGACTGTTGACAGACCTCACAGTCACCCGTCATGACTCTAAACTGGAGCCCCAGTTTTCGAGGTAGAGTTACAATAATCTGATCAACCAACAGACAATTTCTGCTGAAAGGGACTTCAACAGGGGGCAGGGAACTGATTCATGGGACATTCGGTTGCCAACAAGAAGCGAGTGCAACTGTGCCCTGACCTGTGTCGGGGTACCACCCCCCTTTTCCCCTAACCCTAACCCTAACCCTAACCCTAACCCTAACCCTAACCCTAACCCTACCCTAACCCTAACCCTAACCCTAACCCTAACCCTAACCCTAACCCTAACCCTAACCCTAGTTGAAAATACTGACAGAACAGTGGATCATTTCTCAAAAAAACACATGAAACACAAACTGTGAATCACATCAAGTACAAGAAACCTACATTGGGCTTTCCATAGGATATTGAGAACAACTACACATTTAACTTGTCAGTGGATGTTTAAACCACACCACTAAGTAACCACATTACTGGATTTGAAGGCCAAAATTGGCAACCACTGTAATATACTCACCTCGAATATAAAACCTAAATAACATGGATCACACAGTGACCACAAGACTTAGTGGATCACACAATGACCACAAGACTTAAAAACATATTTATATAAACCTAAAAGGATCACACTCTTGACCACAGGACTCTTTAAACATTCATCACTGTACCAACTGAATGATGGCAAGATGAGTGATGACACAACCATGTGGATCCCTCAGCCACCAACACCTCCCCTCCTTTTAAAACCCAGCTCCTCCCACTTTTTGTATATAGGATTCAAACTTTTCATTCCTGAAACAACCATTTTATTTGTCCCCGATCTAAGACCTATGTTGCCCAACAGTTTTGACCAGCCATAACCCAGGATACTTGCCAAGCGACCTTTGACCCCATACTTACCCATCATGTCTCAATCTAACCCTCTCGCCATCTTCTATCCCCTAGGACCCTAATTACAGGCCTAGTCTTACTAAAGAACAACATGCCCGATATGGCAAACCCTAAGACTCTGACCTCTGAGCTTAAACCCAGGACAGAGCACACAGGGTTAAACCCAACCCACCTATTCTACACACCTTAACCGTTCCAACCCCACAGGGATTCTGATCTCTCTCCTGAACCTAACCACTTCATACATAACCTCAACCTAACCAGGAGGTTAAATACTTACCTGAACAAAAACCCACAAGAGAGAAAGTAGAGTTAACCCCAACCTACCCTCTATACACAACCTAACCATTACAGGGTATGACCTAATCCTAATTTAGAAACCAATACTTACCTGAGACAATGTTGCCTGGGGGAGCTTCAATCGTGGGGGACAGACCCTGTGGGAACAGACAGAGACATGATGAGAAATACAATCACAGTTTAAAAAGGCAAATATAATTTACCCCTTAAAAATGCTTAATCTAGCATTGAACACCAGATGACCAAAGGGAAGACCTTAGGTCACTTAAACACCAAAATCAGGTGTGAGTAACCCCTGGGGGGATCATTAGAAAGAAGATATGTTATTAATTGTTGAAAAAAACAATGATAACCTGCTTCGATAGGCTAATTAGAGCAAACAAGGGCAGAAGGCCCCAATTGAAGCCTGACTGGCTATAAACACTAAAGAGAGTAGAAGCAGCTCTAGAGGGACCACTTTTAATTACACCTGGGATACAATAGCTGGTATAATATAAGGTTTAATTTTTATTAAACAATAATGTGTTATGGGGAGGTGGATTGGATCGTTGGACAGGATACAGAAGGGTGCCATGCAATTCTGGATGGCATTTAGGCGTTGTAGGTATTATGCAATAAAACCACTTTTATGCATACAAATCCACTACTAAATAATGATCAAGGTACAATAGTAATATTTATAAAACCCATGAGATCATAAAGCCATGAGAGGCCATAAGAAGAGTACTTTAAAAAGGAAAAAAACTACATAGCCTAATTTATTTCCAATGCGACACACTGGATGTTGGAGGTGCCACATTGCACATGGACACTCAGTTCATGGAGGTGACACTATCTGTGTACAGTCAATACACCTAAAAAAAGCCAAGACAGGCCAGGATAGTGTATAGGAGTATTTTTCAATCATAAAAATAATTTTTTTTGTCACTACAGCAGTAGTGGGGCGAACATATTCGCCCTGCAATAGTCACCTTGGGGTGTCACATTGCACATGTGCACCAAATTCACTGAGGTGACATTATCTGTGTACAAGTCAATACACTTATAAAAACCAGGACAGGCCGGGACAGTGCTTAGGAATATTTTTCAATCATAAAAATATTTTTTATTGTCACTATAACAGTAGGGAGAACGGATTTACCTTACAAAGGGTCACTTTGAGTGACATGTCGAGGCTTGCCCGAAGCCACGCCCAGTGGATGCTGCTATCCACTCGTCAGTGTGTTCCAAGACTCTGAACAGAGCACACGGCTGCTGCGATCTTTCTGAAAGCTCAATAGAGAGACACTCTTAGCTCAAGTTTAGAGATTTGTCAACCCTGTAGACATCTGAAGAAGGTTAAATATAACCGAAACGTTATGTTAGTGTTGACATTGTTATATATTAAAGCAGTATAGCAGCGGAAAACGTTGTTCAAGAAGCTAATATTAGCAGCGGGAAGCGCTGCTCAGGTGGCTGTTGAACAACGTTGGCTTTGCTTAGTTTGAGATAACGGACTAATTTAAACACCATTTAGTGTCATATAAAGCAGTTAGTTAGTCTCCTCTACTCGTCAAGGAGGGGGAGCAGGCCATAAATTATAATTAAATTCGGTGCAAAGTTGATATTAGAAGCAATTGGCGCAGCAGGCCAATACTTCTCTGAAAAAAGTGAATTTGAGACACTGTGAGAGTCTAAAATTAACGGACTAATTTAAACACGAATTGACAGGCTATATAGCACTCAGTTAGTCTTTTAAACTCACTTAAGATAAGAAGCAGAACAAAAACTACACTTGCACACTTTGTAAAGTGGATTTTACAGCAAGTTGTAGCAATTAGCTTTAAACACAAAGCTAACCAGCTTAAACAAAAGCTAGCATGGCAGAGTGTGCTTGGTCTGATGTCCAGGAGGAAGGCACACAGGTGCCAAGTCGTGGCACTCGCTTCAGAGGCAGTGCACTGAGATATCGAGAGCAAAGACCAGGAACACCTCCAACTCGTACTGTAGTGTACAGAGATCCTTTAGATCCACTAGATCAATCAAACAAATTAGGCCACAGGCCATTGATTGACCTGCCCAGACGGTTCCCGTCCAGTAATAGACTGGGCACAAAAGACATGTTAGGTGTAGAAGCATGTCGTGAAAAATATGGCTTATACAAGGCCCTAGACCGTCAGGAAAAGTCTCACAGACCAGCCAACAAAACAATAACAATTATGGAAGAGGGAGACTTGCACAGTGAAGAAACAGGAGGGTGTAGTGACAATGACATTTTGAACACACCACCTGGTACAGTGGAGACCTCTGACGTCAGTCCACATTCAGCAGACCCTGAATGGGATTTCAACGATCACACAGAGTGGCCCTTACCCAGTGAGGGACCACAGTCCTACCAGGAGACTCTCACACAAACAAGTGGAGAGTGCTACTCAGACCCAGACGATCAAACCTATTATGAGGACAACATTGAAAGACAAAGGGGAAAAGATGCTCAGATTAACAAACAGATTCAGGAACTTTTCATGACAGAAGATACTGACTTTAATAATAAATTAAAGGCGTTCTATAGAGTCATTAGAACTGCACATCACTACACTAATGTCATGAAGGAATTAGTTCCAGTGGGGATCAGGAAAATGACAACAACCTTGATCGATACGATCAAGCCCACTGCCCCATCTACTGAGCTCAAAAAACGCATTGAAACAAATGCTAGAAGGTGGGAGGAATCCACAATGGAGTGTCTACGCAGCCATTACCTAATAGAGCTGCAGAAAGAGATCCGAAATCTGCCAGACATGCTACCTTCAGAGTGGCACATGCCATTCAGAATAACATCCAAGTGGGCAAGAAGGAACCTGGGTGCCAGACTGCAGGAGACCACCTTACATAAGGTACAGGCCTTGTTTCGGACCAAATATGAGAGTGACACAACCAATTCAGAGGGGACACAAACGTCACAAGACAGCCACGTCACTGTGCCCCCACAAGAGGTTAGGACACAGACGGGTGAGGAGGACCCCGGTACTGTGCTACCAGAAGAATGTGAGTCGCAGACGGGTGAGGAGGACCCCGGTACTGCATCAACAGGAGAATGTAAGACACAGACGGGTGAGGAGGACCCCGGTACTGTGCTAGAATGTAAGATACAGGCGGGTGAGGATGACCCCGGTACTGCAATAACAGGAGAATGTAGGATACAGACGGGTGAGGAAGACCCCGGTACTGTGCTAGCAGAAGAATGTGAGACACAGACGGCAGCAGAAGGCCCCGTCGTAGTGCAACCACAAGAAGAAATGACAGACATGTCATTGATCAATCGTGCTGTGATGGTTGGCACACCACAGATTGACCTGGACACACCCCCAGGGCAGGGTGCAACAGAATTAGACCAAATCAAGACCATCTTAGAGTCAGGACCTGTAACACGAGGTCAGAAAGCCAAATCCGAGGCATTGGTCAAACAAACCAGTCTTGTTAGACTCACACAAGACTGGTCCATGGATGAAGAACTGGTTGTCACTCAACGTCCGAACAGGCATAACTCTACCAATATGAAACACAGGAAATGGAACCTTTCAGTCAGGAAGAGATGGTTAGTCATAGGTGACTCCAATCTTCAAAACATCCAGTCCTACATATGCCCAGAGATGCAAGTAGACTGCTTCCCGGGGGCTGGCTTTGGTCATGTACCAGCCCTGGTCTCAGGAGCAATAGTCGAAATTGAAGTTGATAAGATCATACTGGCATTCGGCATCAATTACCACACTTGGACCGACAAATCTACTATGTATAGACAAGTTATACAGGCGGTCACAAGCACACAACAGTACTTCCCACAAGCCAGAGTCTGGGTCCCACTGTTAAATTATTCTGAACAACTTTCAGACCAATCAAAAGACATATTGGACTATCTCAATGACATCATTAGAGACAGACTCTGTCCAATCCCCAAACTTCCATCTACTCTATTCTCCACAGATAGAGATGACATCTACTGGACCAAAAATACAGCAAAGAGAATGCTGTATCACTGGATCAAATACATTGCTTAAAGCTACAAGGCGGTCATACATACAACACATAATACAGGTGTGTTGTATCAAGAGACTTCAGAGCCATTTAAAGGCTAGTTTGATACGATAGGGGACTGTTGACAGACCTCACAGTCACCCGTCATGACTCTAAACTGGAGCCCCAGTTTTCGAGGTAGAGTTACAATAATCTGATCAACCAACAGACAATTTCTGCTGAAAGGGACTTCAACAGGGGGCAGGGAACTGATTCATGGGACATTCGGTTGCCAACAAGAAGCGAGTGCAACTGTGCCCTGACCTGTGTCGGGGTACCACCCCCCTTTTCCCCTAAACTAGCCAGTGCCTATTGGTGGCCGAATGGTCAGTGCCCTGCTTCTTGTTTCCCCAGACAATTGTTCTAGTTGAAAATACTGACAGAACAGTGGATCATTTCTCAAAAAAACACATGAAACACAAACTGTGAATCACATCAAGTACAAGAAACCTACATTGGGCTTTCCATAGGATATTGAGAACAACTACACATTTAACTTGTCAGTGGATGTTTAAACCACACCACTAAGTAACCACATTACTGGATTTGAAGGCCAAAATTGGCAACCACTGTAATATACTCACCTCGAATATAAAACTTAAATAACATGGATCACACAGTGACCACAAGACTTAGTGGATCACACAATGACCACAAGACTTAAAAACATATTTATATAAACCTAAAAGGATCACACTCTTGACCACAGGACTCTTTAAACATTCATCACTGTACCAACTGAATGATGGCAAGATGAGTGATGACACAACCATGTGGATCCCTCAGCCACCAACACCTCCCCTCCTTTTAAAACCCAGCTCCTCCCACTTTTTGTATATAGGATTCAAACTTTTCATTCCTGAAACAACCATTTTATTTGTCCCCGATCTAAGACCTATGTTGCCCAACAGTTTTGACCAGCCATAACCCAGGATACTTGCCAAGCGACCTTTGACCCCATACTTACCCATCATGTCTCAATCTAACCCTCTCGCCATCTTCTATCCCCTAGGACCCTAATTACAGGCCTAGTCTTACTAAAGAACAACATGCCCGATATGGCAAACCCTAAGACTCTGACCTCTGAGCTTAAACCCAGGACAGAGCACACAGGGTTAAACCCAACCCACCTATTCTACACACCTTAACCGTTCCAACCCCACAGGGATTCTGATCTCTCTCCTGAACCTAACCACTTCATACATAACCTCAACCTAACCAGGAGGTTAAATACTTACCTGAACAAAAACCCACAAGAGAGAAAGTAGAGTTAACCCCAACCTACCCTCTATACACAACCTAACCATTACAGGGTATGACCTAATCCTAATTTAGAAACCAATACTTACCTGAGACAATGTTGCCTGGGGGAGCTTCAATCGTGGGGGACAGACCCTGTGGGAACAGACAGAGACATGATGAGAAATACAATCACAGTTTAAAAAGGCAAATATAATTTACCCCTTAAAAATGCTTAATCTAGCATTGAACACCAGATGACCAAAGGGAAGACCTTAGGTCACTTAAACACCAAAATCAGGTGTGAGTAACCCCTGGGGGGATCATTAGAAAGAAGATATGTTATTAATTGTTGAAAAAAACAATGATAACCTGCTTCGATAGGCTAATTAGAGCAAACAAGGGCAGAAGGCCCCAATTGAAGCCTGACTGGCTATAAACACTAAAGAGAGTAGAAGCAGCTCTAGAGGGACCACTTTTAATTACACCTGGGATACAATAGCTGGTATAATATAAGGTTTAATTTTTATTAAACAATAATGTGTTATGGGGAGGTGGATTGGATCGTTGGACAGGATACAGAAGGGTGCCATGCAATTCTGGATGGCATTTAGGCGTTGTAGGTATTATGCAATAAAACCACTTTTATGCATACAAATCCACTACTAAATAATGATCAAGGTACAATAGTAATATTTATAAAACCCATGAGATCATAAAGCCATGAGAGGCCATAAGAAGAGTACTTTAAAAAGGAAAAAAACTACATAGCCTAATTTATTTCCAATGCGACACACTGGATGTTGGAGGTGCCACATTGCACATGGACACTCAGTTCATGGAGGTGACACTATCTGTGTACAGTCAATACACCTAAAAAAAGCCAAGACAGGCCAGGATAGTGTATAGGAGTATTTTTCAATCATAAAAATAATTTTTTTTGTCACTACAGCAGTAGTGGGGCGAACATATTCGCCCTGCAATAGTCACCTTGGGGTGTCACATTGCACATGTGCACCAAATTCACTGAGGTGACATTATCTGTGTACAAGTCAATACACTTATAAAAACCAGGACAGGCCGGGACAGTGCTTAGGAATATTTTTCAATCATAAAAATATTTTTTATTGTCACTATAACAGTAGGGAGAACGGATTTACCTTACAAAGGGTCACTTTGAGTGACATGTCGAGGCTTGCCCGAAGCCACGCCCAGTGGATGCTGCTATCCACTCGTCAGTGTGTTCCAAGACTCTGAACAGAGCACACGGCTGCTGCGATCTTTCTGAAAGCTCAATAGAGAGACACTCTTAGCTCAAGTTTAGAGATTTGTCAACCCTGTAGACATCTGAAGAAGGTTAAATATAACCGAAACGTTATGTTAGTGTTGACATTGTTATATATTAAAGCAGTATAGCAGCGGAAAACGTTGTTCAAGAAGCTAATATTAGCAGCGGGAAGCGCTGCTCAGGTGGCTGTTGAACAACGTTGGCTTTGCTTAGTTTGAGATAACGGACTAATTTAAACACCATTTAGTGTCATATAAAGCAGTTAGTTAGTCTCCTCTACTCGTCAAGGAGGGGGAGCAGGCCATAAATTATAATTAAATTCGGTGCAAAGTTGATATTAGAAGCAATTGGCGCAGCAGGCCAATACTTCTCTGAAAAAAGTGAATTTGAGACACTGTGAGAGTCTAAAATTAACGGACTAATTTAAACACGAATTGACAGGCTATATAGCACTCAGTTAGTCTTTTAAACTCACTTAAGATAAGAAGCAGAACAAAAACTACACTTGCACACTTTGTAAAGTGGATTTTACAGCAAGTTGTAGCAATTAGCTTTAAACACAAAGCTAACCAGCTTAAACAAAAGCTAGCATGGCAGAGTGTGCTTGGTCTGATGTCCAGGAGGAAGGCACACAGGTGCCAAGTCGTGGCACTCGCTTCAGAGGCAGTGCACTGAGATATCGAGAGCAAAGACCAGGAACACCTCCAACTCGTACTGTAGTGTACAGAGATCCTTTAGATCCACTAGATCAATCAAACAAATTAGGCCACAGGCCATTGATTGACCTGCCCAGACGGTTCCCGTCCAGTAATAGACTGGGCACAAAAGACATGTTAGGTGTAGAAGCATGTCGTGAAAAATATGGCTTATACAAGGCCCTAGACCGTCAGGAAAAGTCTCACAGACCAGCCAACAAAACAATAACAATTATGGAAGAGGGAGACTTGCACAGTGAAGAAACAGGAGGGTGTAGTGACAATGACATTTTGAACACACCACCTGGTACAGTGGAGACCTCTGACGTCAGTCCACATTCAGCAGACCCTGAATGGGATTTCAACGATCACACAGAGTGGCCCTTACCCAGTGAGGGACCACAGTCCTACCAGGAGACTCTCACACAAACAAGTGGAGAGTGCTACTCAGACCCAGACGATCAAACCTATTATGAGGACAACATTGAAAGACAAAGGGGAAAAGATGCTCAGATTAACAAACAGATTCAGGAACTTTTCATGACAGAAGATACTGACTTTAATAATAAATTAAAGGCGTTCTATAGAGTCATTAGAACTGCACATCACTACACTAATGTCATGAAGGAATTAGTTCCAGTGGGGATCAGGAAAATGACAACAACCTTGATCGATACGATCAAGCCCACTGCCCCATCTACTGAGCTCAAAAAACGCATTGAAACAAATGCTAGAAGGTGGGAGGAATCCACAATGGAGTGTCTACGCAGCCATTACCTAATAGAGCTGCAGAAAGAGATCCGAAATCTGCCAGACATGCTACCTTCAGAGTGGCACATGCCATTCAGAATAACATCCAAGTGGGCAAGAAGGAACCTGGGTGCCAGACTGCAGGAGACCACCTTACATAAGGTACAGGCCTTGTTTCGGACCAAATATGAGAGTGACACAACCAATTCAGAGGGGACACAAACGTCACAAGACAGCCACGTCACTGTGCCCCCACAAGAGGTTAGGACACAGACGGGTGAGGAGGACCCCGGTACTGTGCTACCAGAAGAATGTGAGTCGCAGACGGGTGAGGAGGACCCCGGTACTGCATCAACAGGAGAATGTAAGACACAGACGGGTGAGGAGGACCCCGGTACTGTGCTAGAATGTAAGATACAGGCGGGTGAGGATGACCCCGGTACTGCAATAACAGGAGAATGTAGGATACAGACGGGTGAGGAAGACCCCGGTACTGTGCTAGCAGAAGAATGTGAGACACAGACGGCAGCAGAAGGCCCCGTCGTAGTGCAACCACAAGAAGAAATGACAGACATGTCATTGATCAATCGTGCTGTGATGGTTGGCACACCACAGATTGACCTGGACACACCCCCAGGGCAGGGTGCAACAGAATTAGACCAAATCAAGACCATCTTAGAGTCAGGACCTGTAACACGAGGTCAGAAAGCCAAATCCGAGGCATTGGTCAAACAAACCAGTCTTGTTAGACTCACACAAGACTGGTCCATGGATGAAGAACTGGTTGTCACTCAACGTCCGAACAGGCATAACTCTACCAATATGAAACACAGGAAATGGAACCTTTCAGTCAGGAAGAGATGGTTAGTCATAGGTGACTCCAATCTTCAAAACATCCAGTCCTACATATGCCCAGAGATGCAAGTAGACTGCTTCCCGGGGGCTGGCTTTGGTCATGTACCAGCCCTGGTCTCAGGAGCAATAGTCGAAATTGAAGTTGATAAGATCATACTGGCATTCGGCATCAATTACCACACTTGGACCGACAAATCTACTATGTATAGACAAGTTATACAGGCGGTCACAAGCACACAACAGTACTTCCCACAAGCCAGAGTCTGGGTCCCACTGTTAAATTATTCTGAACAACTTTCAGACCAATCAAAAGACATATTGGACTATCTCAATGACATCATTAGAGACAGACTCTGTCCAATCCCCAAACTTCCATCTACTCTATTCTCCACAGATAGAGATGACATCTACTGGACCAAAAATACAGCAAAGAGAATGCTGTATCACTGGATCAAATACATTGCTTAAAGCTACAAGGCGGTCATACATACAACACATAATACAGGTGTGTTGTATCAAGAGACTTCAGAGCCATTTAAAGGCTAGTTTGATACGATAGGGGACTGTTGACAGACCTCACAGTCACCCGTCATGACTCTAAACTGGAGCCCCAGTTTTCGAGGTAGAGTTACAATAATCTGATCAACCAACAGACAATTTCTGCTGAAAGGGACTTCAACAGGGGGCAGGGAACTGATTCATGGGACATTCGGTTGCCAACAAGAAGCGAGTGCAACTGTGCCCTGACCTGTGTCGGGGTACCACCCCCCTTTTCCCCTAAACTAGCCAGTGCCTATTGGTGGCCGAATGGTCAGTGCCCTGCTTCTTGTTTCCCCAGACAATTGTTCTAGTTGAAAATACTGACAGAACAGTGGATCATTTCTCAAAAAAACACATGAAACACAAACTGTGAATCACATCAAGTACAAGAAACCTACATTGGGCTTTCCATAGGATATTGAGAACAACTACACATTTAACTTGTCAGTGGATGTTTAAACCACACCACTAAGTAACCACATTACTGGATTTGAAGGCCAAAATTGGCAACCACTGTAATATACTCACCTCGAATATAAAACTTAAATAACATGGATCACACAGTGACCACAAGACTTAGTGGATCACACAATGACCACAAGACTTAAAAACATATTTATATAAACCTAAAAGGATCACACTCTTGACCACAGGACTCTTTAAACATTCATCACTGTACCAACTGAATGATGGCAAGATGAGTGATGACACAACCATGTGGATCCCTCAGCCACCAACACCTCCCCTCCTTTTAAAACCCAGCTCCTCCCACTTTTTGTATATAGGATTCAAACTTTTCATTCCTGAAACAACCATTTTATTTGTCCCCGATCTAAGACCTATGTTGCCCAACAGTTTTGACCAGCCATAACCCAGGATACTTGCCAAGCGACCTTTGACCCCATACTTACCCATCATGTCTCAATCTAACCCTCTCGCCATCTTCTATCCCCTAGGACCCTAATTACAGGCCTAGTCTTACTAAAGAACAACATGCCCGATATGGCAAACCCTAAGACTCTGACCTCTGAGCTTAAACCCAGGACAGAGCACACAGGGTTAAACCCAACCCACCTATTCTACACACCTTAACCGTTCCAACCCCACAGGGATTCTGATCTCTCTCCTGAACCTAACCACTTCATACATAACCTCAACCTAACCAGGAGGTTAAATACTTACCTGAACAAAAACCCACAAGAGAGAAAGTAGAGTTAACCCCAACCTACCCTCTATACACAACCTAACCATTACAGGGTATGACCTAATCCTAATTTAGAAACCAATACTTACCTGAGACAATGTTGCCTGGGGGAGCTTCAATCGTGGGGGACAGACCCTGTGGGAACAGACAGAGACATGATGAGAAATACAATCACAGTTTAAAAAGGCAAATATAATTTACCCCTTAAAAATGCTTAATCTAGCATTGAACACCAGATGACCAAAGGGAAGACCTTAGGTCACTTAAACACCAAAATCAGGTGTGAGTAACCCCTGGGGGGATCATTAGAAAGAAGATATGTTATTAATTGTTGAAAAAAACAATGATAACCTGCTTCGATAGGCTAATTAGAGCAAACAAGGGCAGAAGGCCCCAATTGAAGCCTGACTGGCTATAAACACTAAAGAGAGTAGAAGCAGCTCTAGAGGGACCACTTTTAATTACACCTGGGATACAATAGCTGGTATAATATAAGGTTTAATTTTTATTAAACAATAATGTGTTATGGGGAGGTGGATTGGATCGTTGGACAGGATACAGAAGGGTGCCATGCAATTCTGGATGGCATTTAGGCGTTGTAGGTATTATGCAATAAAACCACTTTTATGCATACAAATCCACTACTAAATAATGATCAAGGTACAATAGTAATATTTATAAAACCCATGAGATCATAAAGCCATGAGAGGCCATAAGAAGAGTACTTTAAAAAGGAAAAAAACTACATAGCCTAATTTATTTCCAATGCGACACACTGGATGTTGGAGGTGCCACATTGCACATGGACACTCAGTTCATGGAGGTGACACTATCTGTGTACAGTCAATACACCTAAAAAAAGCCAAGACAGGCCAGGATAGTGTATAGGAGTATTTTTCAATCATAAAAATAATTTTTTTTGTCACTACAGCAGTAGTGGGGCGAACATATTCGCCCTGCAATAGTCACCTTGGGGTGTCACATTGCACATGTGCACCAAATTCACTGAGGTGACATTATCTGTGTACAAGTCAATACACTTATAAAAACCAGGACAGGCCGGGACAGTGCTTAGGAATATTTTTCAATCATAAAAATATTTTTTATTGTCACTATAACAGTAGGGAGAACGGATTTACCTTACAAAGGGTCACTTTGAGTGACATGTCGAGGCTTGCCCGAAGCCACGCCCAGTGGATGCTGCTATCCACTCGTCAGTGTGTTCCAAGACTCTGAACAGAGCACACGGCTGCTGCGATCTTTCTGAAAGCTCAATAGAGAGACACTCTTAGCTCAAGTTTAGAGATTTGTCAACCCTGTAGACATCTGAAGAAGGTTAAATATAACCGAAACGTTATGTTAGTGTTGACATTGTTATATATTAAAGCAGTATAGCAGCGGAAAACGTTGTTCAAGAAGCTAATATTAGCAGCGGGAAGCGCTGCTCAGGTGGCTGTTGAACAACGTTGGCTTTGCTTAGTTTGAGATAACGGACTAATTTAAACACCATTTAGTGTCATATAAAGCAGTTAGTTAGTCTCCTCTACTCGTCAAGGAGGGGGAGCAGGCCATAAATTATAATTAAATTCGGTGCAAAGTTGATATTAGAAGCAATTGGCGCAGCAGGCCAATACTTCTCTGAAAAAAGTGAATTTGAGACACTGTGAGAGTCTAAAATTAACGGACTAATTTAAACACGAATTGACAGGCTATATAGCACTCAGTTAGTCTTTTAAACTCACTTAAGATAAGAAGCAGAACAAAAACTACACTTGCACACTTTGTAAAGTGGATTTTACAGCAAGTTGTAGCAATTAGCTTTAAACACAAAGCTAACCAGCTTAAACAAAAGCTAGCATGGCAGAGTGTGCTTGGTCTGATGTCCAGGAGGAAGGCACACAGGTGCCAAGTCGTGGCACTCGCTTCAGAGGCAGTGCACTGAGATATCGAGAGCAAAGACCAGGAACACCTCCAACTCGTACTGTAGTGTACAGAGATCCTTTAGATCCACTAGATCAATCAAACAAATTAGGCCACAGGCCATTGATTGACCTGCCCAGACGGTTCCCGTCCAGTAATAGACTGGGCACAAAAGACATGTTAGGTGTAGAAGCATGTCGTGAAAAATATGGCTTATACAAGGCCCTAGACCGTCAGGAAAAGTCTCACAGACCAGCCAACAAAACAATAACAATTATGGAAGAGGGAGACTTGCACAGTGAAGAAACAGGAGGGTGTAGTGACAATGACATTTTGAACACACCACCTGGTACAGTGGAGACCTCTGACGTCAGTCCACATTCAGCAGACCCTGAATGGGATTTCAACGATCACACAGAGTGGCCCTTACCCAGTGAGGGACCACAGTCCTACCAGGAGACTCTCACACAAACAAGTGGAGAGTGCTACTCAGACCCAGACGATCAAACCTATTATGAGGACAACATTGAAAGACAAAGGGGAAAAGATGCTCAGATTAACAAACAGATTCAGGAACTTTTCATGACAGAAGATACTGACTTTAATAATAAATTAAAGGCGTTCTATAGAGTCATTAGAACTGCACATCACTACACTAATGTCATGAAGGAATTAGTTCCAGTGGGGATCAGGAAAATGACAACAACCTTGATCGATACGATCAAGCCCACTGCCCCATCTACTGAGCTCAAAAAACGCATTGAAACAAATGCTAGAAGGTGGGAGGAATCCACAATGGAGTGTCTACGCAGCCATTACCTAATAGAGCTGCAGAAAGAGATCCGAAATCTGCCAGACATGCTACCTTCAGAGTGGCACATGCCATTCAGAATAACATCCAAGTGGGCAAGAAGGAACCTGGGTGCCAGACTGCAGGAGACCACCTTACATAAGGTACAGGCCTTGTTTCGGACCAAATATGAGAGTGACACAACCAATTCAGAGGGGACACAAACGTCACAAGACAGCCACGTCACTGTGCCCCCACAAGAGGTTAGGACACAGACGGGTGAGGAGGACCCCGGTACTGTGCTACCAGAAGAATGTGAGTCGCAGACGGGTGAGGAGGACCCCGGTACTGCATCAACAGGAGAATGTAAGACACAGACGGGTGAGGAGGACCCCGGTACTGTGCTAGAATGTAAGATACAGGCGGGTGAGGATGACCCCGGTACTGCAATAACAGGAGAATGTAGGATACAGACGGGTGAGGAAGACCCCGGTACTGTGCTAGCAGAAGAATGTGAGACACAGACGGCAGCAGAAGGCCCCGTCGTAGTGCAACCACAAGAAGAAATGACAGACATGTCATTGATCAATCGTGCTGTGATGGTTGGCACACCACAGATTGACCTGGACACACCCCCAGGGCAGGGTGCAACAGAATTAGACCAAATCAAGACCATCTTAGAGTCAGGACCTGTAACACGAGGTCAGAAAGCCAAATCCGAGGCATTGGTCAAACAAACCAGTCTTGTTAGACTCACACAAGACTGGTCCATGGATGAAGAACTGGTTGTCACTCAACGTCCGAACAGGCATAACTCTACCAATATGAAACACAGGAAATGGAACCTTTCAGTCAGGAAGAGATGGTTAGTCATAGGTGACTCCAATCTTCAAAACATCCAGTCCTACATATGCCCAGAGATGCAAGTAGACTGCTTCCCGGGGGCTGGCTTTGGTCATGTACCAGCCCTGGTCTCAGGAGCAATAGTCGAAATTGAAGTTGATAAGATCATACTGGCATTCGGCATCAATTACCACACTTGGACCGACAAATCTACTATGTATAGACAAGTTATACAGGCGGTCACAAGCACACAACAGTACTTCCCACAAGCCAGAGTCTGGGTCCCACTGTTAAATTATTCTGAACAACTTTCAGACCAATCAAAAGACATATTGGACTATCTCAATGACATCATTAGAGACAGACTCTGTCCAATCCCCAAACTTCCATCTACTCTATTCTCATTCTCCACAGATAGAGATGACATCTACTGGACCAAAAATACAGCAAAGAGAATGCTGTATCACTGGATCAAATACATTGCTTAAAGCTACAAGGCGGTCATACATACAACACATAATACAGGTGTGTTGTATCAAGAGACTTCAGAGCCATTTAAAGGCTAGTTTGATACGATAGGGGACTGTT
>NW_028151581.1:0-63451 GCF_964638095.1 Poromitra crassiceps | reverse complement strand
CTGTGGACTTGATGCCAGTCAGGGAGGTGTACTCTGCTGGTGTCTAAAGAAACACAGAAAATATAGACCTGTGAGAGACTTCTTCACACACGTTTGAATAAAGAAACACAGAAAACATAGACCTGTGAGAGACTTCTTCACACACGTTTGAATAAAGAAACAGTCCAGGGTACATGAGCTTCACCTAATCACCGGTCCTTTATTGAGCCCAGGTGCGGCTGGCAGAGGCCCAATCAGAGCCCCAGGTGTTGCTGGTTAGGTGAGGTTGTCAGAGGAGGACTGAGCTGGTTAGGTAGATGGAGGTGCAGGGGGCACCGGGACTGGAGGTGCAGGTGCACCGGGACTGGAGCTGCGGGGGCCACCAGGACTGGCAGTGCGAGGGGCACCTGCAGCGGAGGAGGTGGTGCAGGGAGCACCTGGGGTGGAGGAGGTGCAGGGTGCACCTGCAGCTGAGGAGGTGCAGGGAGCACCTGGAGCTGAGGAGGTGCAGGCAGCACCTGGAGCTGAGGAGGTGCGGGCACCACCTGCAGCGGAGGAGGTGGTGCAGGGAGCACCTGGGGCGGAGGAGGTGCAGGGAGCACCTGGAGCTGAGGAGGTGCGGGCGGCACCTGGAGCTGAGGAGGTGCAGTGTGCACCTGGAGCTGAGGAGGTGCGGGCGGCACCTGGAGCTGAGGAGGTGCAGTGTGCACCTGGAGCTGAGGAGGTGCAGCCTCAGCTCAGACATCATCCTGGGGAAGGCAACACAGCAGGGCCTTCACCCTGGAGACAACTCGCCTCCACTTCTTAAAAGGTCTGAACCCTGCAAGAAAAGCAATTTGACATTTAGTCAAACGACTCGAGCACCCTTCTCAACATTAGGACATATAATTTGAAGCAGAAACCTGAACAGATCACATTTGGCCTTGAATCTTACTTTTTTTCTTGACCTCAGTGATTGGGTCAGCGGTCAACGCCTCCTCAGCTGTCTCAGTGGGACAGGAAGGCTCGTCAGCTGGAACAGTGCTGGTGTCAGCTGGAACAGTGCTGGTGTCAGCCAGGACAGTGTCATCAGCGCTGTCATGTTCCCTGCAAGAAGTATGACAATCAATCAATACATCAATCAATCCATCAATTGATCATCCTTCACTTCATCTCTCAAACACCTGTCTAACCACTGTCTGTTAACAGTGTTCACACAACACACACACTGACACACACACACTTACCAAGAGCTGGTGGCGTCCTCCATGGTGATGAAGATGGACTGCAGAGCGTCGCTGGGCGTGGCTCTCAGCTTGGCGTCCACAGCCATCATCTGCTCCATTAAGGTGAGGAACGCCATGGCTTCCTCCTCCCCGGCTTCCGCTGCCTTTGGGTAGAGCTGCATTTACAAACACAGTCAATGACAGTTCAGTCACATTCACCTCACAGCTCATTTGAAAAGCAGCAAATGAACACTAGATATACAGTATTCATGTCTGTCTGTCTGTCTGTCTAACTGGTAGTCATAGCAATTACAATACAAGACTTGTCAAGTGTCAAATGGATCGAAGGTTTAGTCTATCTGTCAGTCTGTCTATCTGTCTGTGAGTTTCTCAGTCCGTCAGTCTGTCTGTCAGTCTGTCCTTCCATTTTGCACTTACACATTAATTTAAACTATGAAAACCAAATCGATGCTGGTCTTGATATGCGGCTCACATAGCCTACAGAAATACTGGACGACTGGACACAGACTTTTGTTAAGAAAATGGTGTTAAGAAAACAGGGAGCACTTACATCACGCAGGCCATGGACGATGGTAGTACGCCTCTCTGTGGACTTGATGCCAGTCAGGGAGGTGTACTCTGCTGGTGTCTAAAGAAACACAGAAAATATAGACCTGTGAGAGACTTCTTCACACACGTTTGAATAAAGAAACACAGAAAACATAGACCTGTGAGAGACTTCTTCACACACGTTTGAATAAAGAAACAGTCCAGGGTACATGAGCTTCACCTAATCACCGGTCCTTTATTGAGCCCAGGTGCGGCTGGCAGAGGCCCAATCAGAGCCCCAGGTGTTGCTGGTTAGGTGAGGTTGTCAGAGGAGGACTGAGCTGGTTAGGTAGATGGAGGTGCAGGGGGCACCGGGACTGGAGGTGCAGGTGCACCGGGACTGGAGCTGCGGGGGCCACCAGGACTGGCAGTGCGAGGGGCACCTGCAGCGGAGGAGGTGGTGCAGGGAGCACCTGGGGTGGAGGAGGTGCAGGGTGCACCTGCAGCTGAGGAGGTGCAGGGAGCACCTGGAGCTGAGGAGGTGCAGGCAGCACCTGGAGCTGAGGAGGTGCGGGCACCACCTGCAGCGGAGGAGGTGGTGCAGGGAGCACCTGGGGCGGAGGAGGTGCAGGGAGCACCTGGAGCTGAGGAGGTGCGGGCGGCACCTGGAGCTGAGGAGGTGCAGTGTGCACCTGGAGCTGAGGAGGTGCGGGCGGCACCTGGAGCTGAGGAGGTGCAGTGTGCACCTGGAGCTGAGGAGGTGCAGCCTCAGCTCAGACATCATCCTGGGGAAGGCAACACAGCAGGGCCTTCACCCTGGAGACAACTCGCCTCCACTTCTTAAAAGGTCTGAACCCTGCAAGAAAAGCAATTTGACATTTAGTCAAACGACTCGAGCACCCTTCTCAACATTAGGACATATAATTTGAAGCAGAAACCTGAACAGATCACATTTGGCCTTGAATCTTACTTTTTTTCTTGACCTCAGTGATTGGGTCAGCGGTCAACGCCTCCTCAGCTGTCTCAGTGGGACAGGAAGGCTCGTCAGCTGGAACAGTGCTGGTGTCAGCTGGAACAGTGCTGGTGTCAGCCAGGACAGTGTCATCAGCGCTGTCATGTTCCCTGCAAGAAGTATGACAATCAATCAATACATCAATCAATCCATCAATTGATCATCCTTCACTTCATCTCTCAAACACCTGTCTAACCACTGTCTGTTAACAGTGTTCACACAACACACACACTGACACACACACACTTACCAAGAGCTGGTGGCGTCCTCCATGGTGATGAAGATGGACTGCAGAGCGTCGCTGGGCGTGGCTCTCAGCTTGGCGTCCACAGCCATCATCTGCTCCATTAAGGTGAGGAACGCCATGGCTTCCTCCTCCCCGGCTTCCGCTGCCTTTGGGTAGAGCTGCATTTACAAACACAGTCAATGACAGTTCAGTCACATTCACCTCACAGCTCATTTGAAAAGCAGCAAATGAACACTAGATATACAGTATTCATGTCTGTCTGTCTGTCTGTCTAACTGGTAGTCATAGCAATTACAATACAAGACTTGTCAAGTGTCAAATGGATCGAAGGTTTAGTCTATCTGTCAGTCTGTCTATCTGTCTGTGAGTTTCTCAGTCCGTCAGTCTGTCTGTCAGTCTGTCCTTCCATTTTGCACTTACACATTAATTTAAACTATGAAAACCAAATCGATGCTGGTCTTGATATGCGGCTCACATAGCCTACAGAAATACTGGACGACTGGACACATACTTTTGTTAAGAAAATGGTGTTAAGAAAACAGGGAGCACTTACATCACGCAGGCCATGGACGATGGTAGTACGCCTCTCTGTGGACTTGATGCCAGTCAGGGAGGTGTACTCTGCTGGTGTCTAAAGAAACACAGAAAATATAGACCTGTGAGAGACTTCTTCACACACGTTTGAATAAAGAAACACAGAAAACATAGACCTGTGAGAGACTTCTTCACACACGTTTGAATAAAGAAACACAGAAAACATAGACCTGTGAGAGACTTCTTCACACACGTTTGAATAAAGAAACAGTCCAGGGTACATGAGCTTCACCTAATCACCGGTCCTTTATTGAGCCCAGGTGCGGCTGGCAGAGGCCCAATCAGAGCCCCAGGTGTTGCTGGTTAGGTGAGGTTGTCAGAGGAGGACTGAGCTGGTTAGGTAGATGGAGGTGCAGGGGGCACCGGGACTGGAGGTGCAGGTGCACCGGGACTGGAGCTGCGGGGGCCACCAGGACTGGCAGTGCGAGGGGCACCTGCAGCGGAGGAGGTGGTGCAGGGAGCACCTGGGGTGGAGGAGGTGCAGGGTGCACCTGCAGCTGAGGAGGTGCAGGGAGCACCTGGAGCTGAGGAGGTGCAGGCAGCACCTGGAGCTGAGGAGGTGCGGGCACCACCTGCAGCGGAGGAGGTGGTGCAGGGAGCACCTGGGGCGGAGGAGGTGCAGGGAGCACCTGGAGCTGAGGAGGTGCGGGCGGCACCTGGAGCTGAGGAGGTGCAGTGTGCACCTGGAGCTGAGGAGGTGCGGGCGGCACCTGGAGCTGAGGAGGTGCAGTGTGCACCTGGAGCTGAGGAGGTGCAGCCTCAGCTCAGACATCATCCTGGGGAAGGCAACACAGCAGGGCCTTCACCCTGGAGACAACTCGCCTCCACTTCTTAAAAGGTCTGAACCCTGCAAGAAAAGCAATTTGACATTTAGTCAAACGACTCGAGCACCCTTCTCAACATTAGGACATATAATTTGAAGCAGAAACCTGAACAGATCACATTTGGCCTTGAATCTTACTTTTTTTCTTGACCTCAGTGATTGGGTCAGCGGTCAACGCCTCCTCAGCTGTCTCAGTGGGACAGGAAGGCTCGTCAGCTGGAACAGTGCTGGTGTCAGCTGGAACAGTGCTGGTGTCAGCCAGGACAGTGTCATCAGCGCTGTCATGTTCCCTGCAAGAAGTATGACAATCAATCAATACATCAATCAATCCATCAATTGATCATCCTTCACTTCATCTCTCAAACACCTGTCTAACCACTGTCTGTTAACAGTGTTCACACAACACACACACTGACACACACACACTTACCAAGAGCTGGTGGCGTCCTCCATGGTGATGAAGATGGACTGCAGAGCGTCGCTGGGCGTGGCTCTCAGCTTGGCGTCCACAGCCATCATCTGCTCCATTAAGGTGAGGAACGCCATGGCTTCCTCCTCCCCGGCTTCCGCTGCCTTTGGGTAGAGCTGCATTTACAAACACAGTCAATGACAGTTCAGTCACATTCACCTCACAGCTCATTTGAAAAGCAGCAAATGAACACTAGATATACAGTATTCATGTCTGTCTGTCTGTCTGTCTAACTGGTAGTCATAGCAATTACAATACAAGACTTGTCAAGTGTCAAATGGATCGAAGGTTTAGTCTATCTGTCAGTCTGTCTATCTGTCTGTGAGTTTCTCAGTCCGTCAGTCTGTCTGTCAGTCTGTCCTTCCATTTTGCACTTACACATTAATTTAAACTATGAAAACCAAATCGATGCTGGTCTTGATATGCGGCTCACATAGCCTACAGAAATACTGGACGACTGGACACAGACTTTTGTTAAGAAAATGGTGTTAAGAAAACAGGGAGCACTTACATCACGCAGGCCATGGACGATGGTAGTACGCCTCTCTGTGGACTTGATGCCAGTCAGGGAGGTGTACTCTGCTGGTGTCTAAAGAAACACAGAAAATATAGACCTGTGAGAGACTTCTTCACACACGTTTGAATAAAGAAACACAGAAAACATAGACCTGTGAGAGACTTCTTCACACACGTTTGAATAAAGAAACACAGAAAACATAGACCTGTGAGAGACTTCTTCACACACGTTTGAATAAAGAAACAGTCCAGGGTACATGAGCTTCACCTAATCACCGGTCCTTTATTGAGCCCAGGTGCGGCTGGCAGAGGCCCAATCAGAGCCCCAGGTGTTGCTGGTTAGGTGAGGTTGTCAGAGGAGGACTGAGCTGGTTAGGTAGATGGAGGTGCAGGGGGCACCGGGACTGGAGGTGCAGGTGCACCGGGACTGGAGCTGCGGGGGCCACCAGGACTGGCAGTGCGAGGGGCACCTGCAGCGGAGGAGGTGGTGCAGGGAGCACCTGGGGTGGAGGAGGTGCAGGGTGCACCTGCAGCTGAGGAGGTGCATGGAGCACCTGGAGCTGAGGAGGTGCAGGCAGCACCTGGAGCTGAGGAGGTGCGGGCACCACCTGCAGCGGAGGAGGTGGTGCAGGGAGCACCTGGGGCGGAGGAGGTGCAGGGAGCACCTGGAGCTGAGGAGGTGCGGGCGGCACCTGGAGCTGAGGAGGTGCAGTGTGCACCTGGAGCTGAGGAGGTGCGGGCGGCACCTGGAGCTGAGGAGGTGCAGTGTGCACCTGGAGCTGAGGAGGTGCAGCCTCAGCTCAGACATCATCCTGGGGAAGGCAACACAGCAGGGCCTTCACCCTGGAGACAACTCGCCTCCACTTCTTAAAAGGTCTGAACCCTGCAAGAAAAGCAATTTGACATTTAGTCAAACGACTCGAGCACCCTTCTCAACATTAGGACATATAATTTGAAGCAGAAACCTGAACAGATCACATTTGGCCTTGAATCTTACTTTTTTTCTTGACCTCAGTGATTGGGTCAGCGGTCAACGCCTCCTCAGCTGTCTCAGTGGGACAGGAAGGCTCGTCAGCTGGAACAGTGCTGGTGTCAGCTGGAACAGTGCTGGTGTCAGCCAGGACAGTGTCATCAGCGCTGTCATGTTCCCTGCAAGAAGTATGACAATCAATCAATACATCAATCAATCCATCAATTGATCATCCTTCACTTCATCTCTCAAACACCTGTCTAACCACTGTCTGTTAACAGTGTTCACACAACACACACACTGACACACACACACTTACCAAGAGCTGGTGGCGTCCTCCATGGTGATGAAGATGGACTGCAGAGCGTCGCTGGGCGTGGCTCTCAGCTTGGCGTCCACAGCCATCATCTGCTCCATTAAGGTGAGGAACGCCATGGCTTCCTCCTCCCCGGCTTCCGCTGCCTTTGGGTAGAGCTGCATTTACAAACACAGTCAATGACAGTTCAGTCACATTCACCTCACAGCTCATTTGAAAAGCAGCAAATGAACACTAGATATACAGTATTCATGTCTGTCTGTCTGTCTGTCTAACTGGTAGTCATAGCAATTACAATACAAGACTTGTCAAGTGTCAAATGGATCGAAGGTTTAGTCTATCTGTCAGTCTGTCTATCTGTCTGTGAGTTTCTCAGTCCGTCAGTCTGTCTGTCAGTCTGTCCTTCCATTTTGCACTTACACATTAATTTAAACTATGAAAACCAAATCGATGCTGGTCTTGATATGCGGCTCACATAGCCTACAGAAATACTGGACGACTGGACACAGACTTTTGTTAAGAAAATGGTGTTAAGAAAACAGGGAGCACTTACATCACGCAGGCCATGGACGATGGTAGTACGCCTCTCTGTGGACTTGATGCCAGTCAGGGAGGTGTACTCTGCTGGTGTCTAAAGAAACACAGAAAATATAGACCTGTGAGAGACTTCTTCACACACGTTTGAATAAAGAAACACAGAAAACATAGACCTGTGAGAGACTTCTTCACACACGTTTGAATAAAGAAACAGTCCAGGGTACATGAGCTTCACCTAATCACCGGTCCTTTATTGAGCCCAGGTGCGGCTGGCAGAGGCCCAATCAGAGCCCCAGGTGTTGCTGGTTAGGTGAGGTTGTCAGAGGAGGACTGAGCTGGTTAGGTAGATGGAGGTGCAGGGGGCACCGGGACTGGAGGTGCAGGTGCACCGGGACTGGAGCTGCGGGGGCCACCAGGACTGGCAGTGCGAGGGGCACCTGCAGCGGAGGAGGTGGTGCAGGGAGCACCTGGGGTGGAGGAGGTGCAGGGTGCACCTGCAGCTGAGGAGGTGCAGGGAGCACCTGGAGCTGAGGAGGTGCAGGCAGCACCTGGAGCTGAGGAGGTGCGGGCACCACCTGCAGCGGAGGAGGTGGTGCAGGGAGCACCTGGGGCGGAGGAGGTGCAGGGAGCACCTGGAGCTGAGGAGGTGCGGGCGGCACCTGGAGCTGAGGAGGTGCAGTGTGCACCTGGAGCTGAGGAGGTGCGGGCGGCACCTGGAGCTGAGGAGGTGCAGTGTGCACCTGGAGCTGAGGAGGTGCAGCCTCAGCTCAGACATCATCCTGGGGAAGGCAACACAGCAGGGCCTTCACCCTGGAGACAACTCGCCTCCACTTCTTAAAAGGTCTGAACCCTGCAAGAAAAGCAATTTGACATTTAGTCAAACGACTCGAGCACCCTTCTCAACATTAGGACATATAATTTGAAGCAGAAACCTGAACAGATCACATTTGGCCTTGAATCTTACTTTTTTTCTTGACCTCAGTGATTGGGTCAGCGGTCAACGCCTCCTCAGCTGTCTCAGTGGGACAGGAAGGCTCGTCAGCTGGAACAGTGCTGGTGTCAGCTGGAACAGTGCTGGTGTCAGCCAGGACAGTGTCATCAGCGCTGTCATGTTCCCTGCAAGAAGTATGACAATCAATCAATACATCAATCAATCCATCAATTGATCATCCTTCACTTCATCTCTCAAACACCTGTCTAACCACTGTCTGTTAACAGTGTTCACACAACACACACACTGACACACACACACTTACCAAGAGCTGGTGGCGTCCTCCATGGTGATGAAGATGGACTGCAGAGCGTCGCTGGGCGTGGCTCTCAGCTTGGCGTCCACAGCCATCATCTGCTCCATTAAGGTGAGGAACGCCATGGCTTCCTCCTCCCCGGCTTCCGCTGCCTTTGGGTAGAGCTGCATTTACAAACACAGTCAATGACAGTTCAGTCACATTCACCTCACAGCTCATTTGAAAAGCAGCAAATGAACACTAGATATACAGTATTCATGTCTGTCTGTCTGTCTGTCTAACTGGTAGTCATAGCAATTACAATACAAGACTTGTCAAGTGTCAAATGGATCGAAGGTTTAGTCTATCTGTCAGTCTGTCTATCTGTCTGTGAGTTTCTCAGTCCGTCAGTCTGTCTGTCAGTCTGTCCTTCCATTTTGCACTTACACATTAATTTAAACTATGAAAACCAAATCGATGCTGGTCTTGATATGCGGCTCACATAGCCTACAGAAATACTGGACGACTGGACACAGACTTTTGTTAAGAAAATGGTGTTAAGAAAACAGGGAGCACTTACATCACGCAGGCCATGGACGATGGTAGTACGCCTCTCTGTGGACTTGATGCCAGTCAGGGAGGTGTACTCTGCTGGTGTCTAAAGAAACACAGAAAACATAGACCTGTGAGAGACTTCTTCACACACGTTTGAATAAAGAAACACAGAAAACATAGACCTGTGAGAGACTTCTTCACACACGTTTGAATAAAGAAACAGTCCAGGGTACATGAGCTTCACCTAATCACCGGTCCTTTATTGAGCCCAGGTGCGGCTGGCAGAGGCCCAATCAGAGCCCCAGGTGTTGCTGGTTAGGTGAGGTTGTCAGAGGAGGACTGAGCTGGTTAGGTAGATGGAGGTGCAGGGGGCACCGGGACTGGAGGTGCAGGTGCACCGGGACTGGAGCTGCGGGGGCCACCAGGACTGGCAGTGCGAGGGGCACCTGCAGCGGAGGAGGTGGTGCAGGGAGCACCTGGGGTGGAGGAGGTGCAGGGTGCACCTGCAGCTGAGGAGGTGCAGGGAGCACCTGGAGCTGAGGAGGTGCAGGCAGCACCTGGAGCTGAGGAGGTGCGGGCACCACCTGCAGCGGAGGAGGTGGTGCAGGGAGCACCTGGGGCGGAGGAGGTGCAGGGAGCACCTGGAGCTGAGGAGGTGCGGGCGGCACCTGGAGCTGAGGAGGTGCAGTGTGCACCTGGAGCTGAGGAGGTGCGGGCGGCACCTGGAGCTGAGGAGGTGCAGTGTGCACCTGGAGCTGAGGAGGTGCAGCCTCAGCTCAGACATCATCCTGGGGAAGGCAACACAGCAGGGCCTTCACCCTGGAGACAACTCGCCTCCACTTCTTAAAAGGTCTGAACCCTGCAAGAAAAGCAATTTGACATTTAGTCAAACGACTCGAGCACCCTTCTCAACATTAGGACATATAATTTGAAGCAGAAACCTGAACAGATCACATTTGGCCTTGAATCTTACTTTTTTTCTTGACCTCAGTGATTGGGTCAGCGGTCAACGCCTCCTCAGCTGTCTCAGTGGGACAGGAAGGCTCGTCAGCTGGAACAGTGCTGGTGTCAGCTGGAACAGTGCTGGTGTCAGCCAGGACAGTGTCATCAGCGCTGTCATGTTCCCTGCAAGAAGTATGACAATCAATCAATACATCAATCAATCCATCAATTGATCATCCTTCACTTCATCTCTCAAACACCTGTCTAACCACTGTCTGTTAACAGTGTTCACACAACACACACACTGACACACACACACTTACCAAGAGCTGGTGGCGTCCTCCATGGTGATGAAGATGGACTGCAGAGCGTCGCTGGGCGTGGCTCTCAGCTTGGCGTCCACAGCCATCATCTGCTCCATTAAGGTGAGGAACGCCATGGCTTCCTCCTCCCCGGCTTCCGCTGCCTTTGGGTAGAGCTGCATTTACAAACACAGTCAATGACAGTTCAGTCACATTCACCTCACAGCTCATTTGAAAAGCAGCAAATGAACACTAGATATACAGTATTCATGTCTGTCTGTCTGTCTGTCTAACTGGTAGTCATAGCAATTACAATACAAGACTTGTCAAGTGTCAAATGGATCGAAGGTTTAGTCTATCTGTCAGTCTGTCTATCTGTCTGTGAGTTTCTCAGTCCGTCAGTCTGTCTGTCAGTCTGTCCTTCCATTTTGCACTTACACATTAATTTAAACTATGAAAACCAAATCGATGCTGGTCTTGATATGCGGCTCACATAGCCTACAGAAATACTGGACGACTGGACACAGACTTTTGTTAAGAAAATGGTGTTAAGAAAACAGGGAGCACTTACATCACGCAGGCCATGGACGATGGTAGTACGCCTCTCTGTGGACTTGATGCCAGTCAGGGAGGTGTACTCTGCTGGTGTCTAAAGAAACACAGAAAACATAGACCTGTGAGAGACTTCTTCACACACGTTTGAATAAAGAAACACAGAAAACATAGACCTGTGAGAGACTTCTTCACACACGTTTGAATAAAGAAACAGTCCAGGGTACATGAGCTTCACCTAATCACCGGTCCTTTATTGAGCCCAGGTGCGGCTGGCAGAGGCCCAATCAGAGCCCCAGGTGTTGCTGGTTAGGTGAGGTTGTCAGAGGAGGACTGAGCTGGTTAGGTAGATGGAGGTGCAGGGGGCACCGGGACTGGAGGTGCAGGTGCACCGGGACTGGAGCTGCGGGGGCCACCAGGACTGGCAGTGCGAGGGGCACCTGCAGCGGAGGAGGTGGTGCAGGGAGCACCTGGGGTGGAGGAGGTGCAGGGTGCACCTGCAGCTGAGGAGGTGCAGGGAGCACCTGGAGCTGAGGAGGTGCAGGCAGCACCTGGAGCTGAGGAGGTGCGGGCACCACCTGCAGCGGAGGAGGTGGTGCAGGGAGCACCTGGGGCGGAGGAGGTGCAGGGAGCACCTGGAGCTGAGGAGGTGCGGGCGGCACCTGGAGCTGAGGAGGTGCAGTGTGCACCTGGAGCTGAGGAGGTGCGGGCGGCACCTGGAGCTGAGGAGGTGCAGTGTGCACCTGGAGCTGAGGAGGTGCAGCCTCAGCTCAGACATCATCCTGGGGAAGGCAACACAGCAGGGCCTTCACCCTGGAGACAACTCGCCTCCACTTCTTAAAAGGTCTGAACCCTGCAAGAAAAGCAATTTGACATTTAGTCAAACGACTCGAGCACCCTTCTCAACATTAGGACATATAATTTGAAGCAGAAACCTGAACAGATCACATTTGGCCTTGAATCTTACTTTTTTTCTTGACCTCAGTGATTGGGTCAGCGGTCAACGCCTCCTCAGCTGTCTCAGTGGGACAGGAAGGCTCGTCAGCTGGAACAGTGCTGGTGTCAGCTGGAACAGTGCTGGTGTCAGCCAGGACAGTGTCATCAGCGCTGTCATGTTCCCTGCAAGAAGTATGACAATCAATCAATACATCAATCAATCCATCAATTGATCATCCTTCACTTCATCTCTCAAACACCTGTCTAACCACTGTCTGTTAACAGTGTTCACACAACACACACACTGACACACACACACTTACCAAGAGCTGGTGGCGTCCTCCATGGTGATGAAGATGGACTGCAGAGCGTCGCTGGGCGTGGCTCTCAGCTTGGCGTCCACAGCCATCATCTGCTCCATTAAGGTGAGGAACGCCATGGCTTCCTCCTCCCCGGCTTCCGCTGCCTTTGGGTAGAGCTGCATTTACAAACACAGTCAATGACAGTTCAGTCACATTCACCTCACAGCTCATTTGAAAAGCAGCAAATGAACACTAGATATACAGTATTCATGTCTGTCTGTCTGTCTGTCTAACTGGTAGTCATAGCAATTACAATACAAGACTTGTCAAGTGTCAAATGGATCGAAGGTTTAGTCTATCTGTCAGTCTGTCTATCTGTCTGTGAGTTTCTCAGTCCGTCAGTCTGTCTGTCAGTCTGTCCTTCCATTTTGCACTTACACATTAATTTAAACTATGAAAACCAAATCGATGCTGGTCTTGATATGCGGCTCACATAGCCTACAGAAATACTGGACGACTGGACACAGACTTTTGTTAAGAAAATGGTGTTAAGAAAACAGGGAGCACTTACATCACGCAGGCCATGGACGATGGTAGTACGCCTCTCTGTGGACTTGATGCCAGTCAGGGAGGTGTACTCTGCTGGTGTCTAAAGAAACACAGAAAACATAGACCTGTGAGAGACTTCTTCACACACGTTTGAATAAAGAAACACAGAAAACATAGACCTGTGAGAGACTTCTTCACACACGTTTGAATAAAGAAACAGTCCAGGGTACATGAGCTTCACCTAATCACCGGTCCTTTATTGATTGAGCCCAGGTGCGGCTGGCAGAGGCCCAATCAGAGCCCCAGGTGTTGCTGGTTAGGTGAGGTTGTCAGAGGAGGACTGAGCTGGTTAGGTAGATGGAGGTGCAGGGGGCACCGGGACTGGAGGTGCAGGTGCACCGGGACTGGAGCTGCGGGGGCCACCAGGACTGGCAGTGCGAGGGGCACCTGCAGCGGAGGAGGTGGTGCAGGGAGCACCTGGGGTGGAGGAGGTGCAGGGTGCACCTGCAGCTGAGGAGGTGCAGGGAGCACCTGGAGCTGAGGAGGTGCAGGCAGCACCTGGAGCTGAGGAGGTGCGGGCACCACCTGCAGCGGAGGAGGTGGTGCAGGGAGCACCTGGGGCGGAGGAGGTGCAGGGAGCACCTGGAGCTGAGGAGGTGCGGGCGGCACCTGGAGCTGAGGAGGTGCAGTGTGCACCTGGAGCTGAGGAGGTGCGGGCGGCACCTGGAGCTGAGGAGGTGCAGTGTGCACCTGGAGCTGAGGAGGTGCAGCCTCAGCTCAGACATCATCCTGGGGAAGGCAACACAGCAGGGCCTTCACCCTGGAGACAACTCGCCTCCACTTCTTAAAAGGTCTGAACCCTGCAAGAAAAGCAATTTGACATTTAGTCAAACGACTCGAGCACCCTTCTCAACATTAGGACATATAATTTGAAGCAGAAACCTGAACAGATCACATTTGGCCTTGAATCTTACTTTTTTTCTTGACCTCAGTGATTGGGTCAGCGGTCAACGCCTCCTCAGCTGTCTCAGTGGGACAGGAAGGCTCGTCAGCTGGAACAGTGCTGGTGTCAGCTGGAACAGTGCTGGTGTCAGCCAGGACAGTGTCATCAGCGCTGTCATGTTCCCTGCAAGAAGTATGACAATCAATCAATACATCAATCAATCCATCAATTGATCATCCTTCACTTCATCTCTCAAACACCTGTCTAACCACTGTCTGTTAACAGTGTTCACACAACACACACACTGACACACACACACTTACCAAGAGCTGGTGGCGTCCTCCATGGTGATGAAGATGGACTGCAGAGCGTCGCTGGGCGTGGCTCTCAGCTTGGCGTCCACAGCCATCATCTGCTCCATTAAGGTGAGGAACGCCATGGCTTCCTCCTCCCCGGCTTCCGCTGCCTTTGGGTAGAGCTGCATTTACAAACACAGTCAATGACAGTTCAGTCACATTCACCTCACAGCTCATTTGAAAAGCAGCAAATGAACACTAGATATACAGTATTCATGTCTGTCTGTCTGTCTGTCTAACTGGTAGTCATAGCAATTACAATACAAGACTTGTCAAGTGTCAAATGGATCGAAGGTTTAGTCTATCTGTCAGTCTGTCTATCTGTCTGTGAGTTTCTCAGTCCGTCAGTCTGTCTGTCAGTCTGTCCTTCCATTTTGCACTTACACATTAATTTAAACTATGAAAACCAAATCGATGCTGGTCTTGATATGCGGCTCACATAGCCTACAGAAATACTGGACGACTGGACACAGACTTTTGTTAAGAAAATGGTGTTAAGAAAACAGGGAGCACTTACATCACGCAGGCCATGGACGATGGTAGTACGCCTCTCTGTGGACTTGATGCCAGTCAGGGAGGTGTACTCTGCTGGTGTCTAAAGAAACACAGAAAATATAGACCTGTGAGAGACTTCTTCACACACGTTTGAATAAAGAAACACAGAAAACATAGACCTGTGAGAGACTTCTTCACACACGTTTGAATAAAGAAACACAGAAAACATAGACCTGTGAGAGACTTCTTCACACACGTTTGAATAAAGAAACAGTCCAGGGTACATGAGCTTCACCTAATCACCGGTCCTTTATTGAGCCCAGGTGCGGCTGGCAGAGGCCCAATCAGAGCCCCAGGTGTTGCTGGTTAGGTGAGGACTGGAGGTGCAGGTGCACCGGGACTGGAGCTGCGGGGGCCACCAGGACTGGCAGTGCGAGGGGCACCTGCAGCGGAGGAGGTGGTGCAGGGAGCACCTGGGGTGGAGGAGGTGCAGGGTGCACCTGCAGCTGAGAAGGTGCAGGGAGCACCTGGAGCTGAGGAGGTGCAGGCAGCACCTGGAGCTGAGGAGGTGCGGGCACCACCTGCAGCGGAGGAGGTGGTGCAGGGAGCACCTGGGGCGGAGGAGGTGCAGGGAGCACCTGGAGCTGAGGAGGTGCGGGCGGCACCTGGAGCTGAGGAGGTGCAGTGTGCACCTGGAGCTGAGGAGGTGCGGGCGGCACCTGGAGCTGAGGAGGTGCAGTGTGCACCTGGAGCTGAGGAGGTGCAGCCTCAGCTCAGACATCATCCTGGGGAAGGCAACACAGCAGGGCCTTCACCCTGGAGACAACTCGCCTCCACTTCTTAAAAGGTCTGAACCCTGCAAGAAAAGCAATTTGACATTTAGTCAAACGACTCGAGCACCCTTCTCAACATTAGGACATATAATTTGAAGCAGAAACCTGAACAGATCACATTTGGCCTTGAATCTTACTTTTTTTCTTGACCTCAGTGATTGGGTCAGCGGTCAACGCCTCCTCAGCTGTCTCAGTGGGACAGGAAGGCTCGTCAGCTGGAACAGTGCTGGTGTCAGCTGGAACAGTGCTGGTGTCAGCCAGGACAGTGTCATCAGCGCTGTCATGTTCCCTGCAAGAAGTATGACAATCAATCAATACATCAATCAATCCATCAATTGATCATCCTTCACTTCATCTCTCAAACACCTGTCTAACCACTGTCTGTTAACAGTGTTCACACAACACACACACTGACACACACACACTTACCAAGAGCTGGTGGCGTCCTCCATGGTGATGAAGATGGACTGCAGAGCGTCGCTGGGCGTGGCTCTCAGCTTGGCGTCCACAGCCATCATCTGCTCCATTAAGGTGAGGAACGCCATGGCTTCCTCCTCCCCGGCTTCCGCTGCCTTTGGGTAGAGCTGCATTTACAAACACAGTCAATGACAGTTCAGTCACATTCACCTCACAGCTCATTTGAAAAGCAGCAAATGAACACTAGATATACAGTATTCATGTCTGTCTGTCTGTCTGTCTAACTGGTAGTCATAGCAATTACAATACAAGACTTGTCAAGTGTCAAATGGATCGAAGGTTTAGTCTATCTGTCAGTCTGTCTATCTGTCTGTGAGTTTCTCAGTCCGTCAGTCTGTCTGTCAGTCTGTCCTTCCATTTTGCACTTACACATTAATTTAAACTATGAAAACCAAATCGATGCTGGTCTTGATATGCGGCTCAGATAGCCTACAGAAATACTGGACGACTGGACACAGACTTTTGTTAAGAAAATGGTGTTAAGAAAACAGGGAGCACTTACATCACGCAGGCCATGGACGATGGTAGTACGCCTCTCTGTGGACTTGATGCCAGTCAGGGAGGTGTACTCTGCTGGTGTCTAAAGAAACACAGAAAATATAGACCTGTGAGAGACTTCTTCACACACGTTTGAATAAAGAAACACAGAAAACATAGACCTGTGAGAGACTTCTTCACACACGTTTGAATAAAGAAACAGTCCAGGGTACATGAGCTTCACCTAATCACCGGTCCTTTATTGAGCCCAGGTGCGGCTGGCAGAGGCCCAATCAGAGCCCCAGGTGTTGCTGGTTAGGTGAGGTTGTCAGAGGAGGACTGAGCTGGTTAGGTAGATGGAGGTGCAGGGGGCACCGGGACTGGAGGTGCAGGTGCACCGGGACTGGAGCTGCGGGGGCCACCAGGACTGGCAGTGCGAGGGGCACCTGCAGCGGAGGAGGTGGTGCAGGGAGCACCTGGGGTGGAGGAGGTGCAGGGTGCACCTGCAGCTGAGAAGGTGCAGGGAGCACCTGGAGCTGAGGAGGTGCAGGCAGCACCTGGAGCTGAGGAGGTGCGGGCACCACCTGCAGCGGAGGAGGTGGTGCAGGGAGCACCTGGGGCGGAGGAGGTGCAGGGAGCACCTGGAGCTGAGGAGGTGCGGGCGGCACCTGGAGCTGAGGAGGTGCAGTGTGCACCTGGAGCTGAGGAGGTGCGGGCGGCACCTGGAGCTGAGGAGGTGCAGTGTGCACCTGGAGCTGAGGAGGTGCAGCCTCAGCTCAGACATCATCCTGGGGAAGGCAACACAGCAGGGCCTTCACCCTGGAGACAACTCGCCTCCACTTCTTAAAAGGTCTGAACCCTGCAAGAAAAGCAATTTGACATTTAGTCAAACGACTCGAGCACCCTTCTCAACATTAGGACATATAATTTGAAGCAGAAACCTGAACAGATCACATTTGGCCTTGAATCTTACTTTTTTTCTTGACCTCAGTGATTGGGTCAGCGGTCAACGCCTCCTCAGCTGTCTCAGTGGGACAGGAAGGCTCGTCAGCTGGAACAGTGCTGGTGTCAGCTGGAACAGTGCTGGTGTCAGCCAGGACAGTGTCATCAGCGCTGTCATGTTCCCTGCAAGAAGTATGACAATCAATCAATACATCAATCAATCCATCAATTGATCATCCTTCACTTCATCTCTCAAACACCTGTCTAACCACTGTCTGTTAACAGTGTTCACACAACACACACACTGACACACACACACTTACCAAGAGCTGGTGGCGTCCTCCATGGTGATGAAGATGGACTGCAGAGCGTCGCTGGGCGTGGCTCTCAGCTTGGCGTCCACAGCCATCATCTGCTCCATTAAGGTGAGGAACGCCATGGCTTCCTCCTCCCCGGCTTCCGCTGCCTTTGGGTAGAGCTGCATTTACAAACACAGTCAATGACAGTTCAGTCACATTCACCTCACAGCTCATTTGAAAAGCAGCAAATGAACACTAGATATACAGTATTCATGTCTGTCTGTCTGTCTGTCTAACTGGTAGTCATAGCAATTACAATACAAGACTTGTCAAGTGTCAAATGGATCGAAGGTTTAGTCTATCTGTCAGTCTGTCTATCTGTCTGTGAGTTTCTCAGTCCGTCAGTCTGTCTGTCAGTCTGTCCTTCCATTTTGCACTTACACATTAATTTAAACTATGAAAACCAAATCGATGCTGGTCTTGATATGCGGCTCACATAGCCTACAGAAATACTGGACGACTGGACACAGACTTTTGTTAAGAAAATGGTGTTAAGAAAACAGGGAGCACTTACATCACGCAGGCCATGGACGATGGTAGTACGCCTCTCTGTGGACTTGATGCCAGTCAGGGAGGTGTACTCTGCTGGTGTCTAAAGAAACACAGAAAATATAGACCTGTGAGAGACTTCTTCACACACGTTTGAATAAAGAAACACAGAAAACATAGACCTGTGAGAGACTTCTTCACACACGTTTGAATAAAGAAACACAGAAAACATAGACCTGTGAGAGACTTCTTCACACACGTTTGAATAAAGAAACAGTCCAGGGTACATGAGCTTCACCTAATCACCGGTCCTTTATTGAGCCCAGGTGCGGCTGGCAGAGGCCCAATCAGAGCCCCAGGTGTTGCTGGTTAGGTGAGGTTGTCAGAGGAGGACTGAGCTGGTTAGGTAGATGGAGGTGCAGGGGGCACCGGGACTGGAGGTGCAGGTGCACCGGGACTGGAGCTGCGGGGGCCACCAGGACTGGCAGTGCGAGGGGCACCTGCAGCGGAGGAGGTGGTGCAGGGAGCACCTGGGGTGGAGGAGGTGCAGGGTGCACCTGCAGCTGAGGAGGTGCAGGGAGCACCTGGAGCTGAGGAGGTGCAGGCAGCACCTGGAGCTGAGGAGGTGCGGGCACCACCTGCAGCGGAGGAGGTGGTGCAGGGAGCACCTGGGGCGGAGGAGGTGCAGGGAGCACCTGGAGCTGAGGAGGTGCGGGCGGCACCTGGAGCTGAGGAGGTGCAGTGTGCACCTGGAGCTGAGGAGGTGCGGGCGGCACCTGGAGCTGAGGAGGTGCAGTGTGCACCTGGAGCTGAGGAGGTGCAGCCTCAGCTCAGACATCATCCTGGGGAAGGCAACACAGCAGGGCCTTCACCCTGGAGACAACTCGCCTCCACTTCTTAAAAGGTCTGAACCCTGCAAGAAAAGCAATTTGACATTTAGTCAAACGACTCGAGCACCCTTCTCAACATTAGGACATATAATTTGAAGCAGAAACCTGAACAGATCACATTTGGCCTTGAATCTTACTTTTTTTCTTGACCTCAGTGATTGGGTCAGCGGTCAACGCCTCCTCAGCTGTCTCAGTGGGACAGGAAGGCTCGTCAGCTGGAACAGTGCTGGTGTCAGCTGGAACAGTGCTGGTGTCAGCCAGGACAGTGTCATCAGCGCTGTCATGTTCCCTGCAAGAAGTATGACAATCAATCAATACATCAATCAATCCATCAATTGATCATCCTTCACTTCATCTCTCAAACACCTGTCTAACCACTGTCTGTTAACAGTGTTCACACAACACACACACTGACACACACACACTTACCAAGAGCTGGTGGCGTCCTCCATGGTGATGAAGATGGACTGCAGAGCGTCGCTGGGCGTGGCTCTCAGCTTGGCGTCCACAGCCATCATCTGCTCCATTAAGGTGAGGAACGCCATGGCTTCCTCCTCCCCGGCTTCCGCTGCCTTTGGGTAGAGCTGCATTTACAAACACAGTCAATGACAGTTCAGTCACATTCACCTCACAGCTCATTTGAAAAGCAGCAAATGAACACTAGATATACAGTATTCATGTCTGTCTGTCTGTCTGTCTAACTGGTAGTCATAGCAATTACAATACAAGACTTGTCAAGTGTCAAATGGATCGAAGGTTTAGTCTATCTGTCAGTCTGTCTATCTGTCTGTGAGTTTCTCAGTCCGTCAGTCTGTCTGTCAGTCTGTCCTTCCATTTTGCACTTACACATTAATTTAAACTATGAAAACCAAATCGATGCTGGTCTTGATATGCGGCTCACATAGCCTACAGAAATACTGGACGACTGGACACAGACTTTTGTTAAGAAAATGGTGTTAAGAAAACAGGGAGCACTTACATCACGCAGGCCATGGACGATGGTAGTACGCCTCTCTGTGGACTTGATGCCAGTCAGGGAGGTGTACTCTGCTGGTGTCTAAAGAAACACAGAAAATATAGACCTGTGAGAGACTTCTTCACACACGTTTGAATAAAGAAACACAGAAAACATAGACCTGTGAGAGACTTCTTCACACACGTTTGAATAAAGAAACAGTCCAGGGTACATGAGCTTCACCTAATCACCGGTCCTTTATTGAGCCCAGGTGCGGCTGGCAGAGGCCCAATCAGAGCCCCAGGTGTTGCTGGTTAGGTGAGGTTGTCAGAGGAGGACTGAGCTGGTTAGGTAGATGGAGGTGCAGGGGGCACCGGGACTGGAGGTGCAGGTGCACCGGGACTGGAGCTGCGGGGGCCACCAGGACTGGCAGTGCGAGGGGCACCTGCAGCGGAGGAGGTGGTGCAGGGAGCACCTGGGGTGGAGGAGGTGCAGGGTGCACCTGCAGCTGAGGAGGTGCAGGGAGCACCTGGAGCTGAGGAGGTGCAGGCAGCACCTGGAGCTGAGGAGGTGCGGGCACCACCTGCAGCGGAGGAGGTGGTGCAGGGAGCACCTGGGGCGGAGGAGGTGCAGGGAGCACCTGGAGCTGAGGAGGTGCGGGCGGCACCTGGAGCTGAGGAGGTGCAGTGTGCACCTGGAGCTGAGGAGGTGCGGGCGGCACCTGGAGCTGAGGAGGTGCAGTGTGCACCTGGAGCTGAGGAGGTGCAGCCTCAGCTCAGACATCATCCTGGGGAAGGCAACACAGCAGGGCCTTCACCCTGGAGACAACTCGCCTCCACTTCTTAAAAGGTCTGAACCCTGCAAGAAAAGCAATTTGACATTTAGTCAAACGACTCGAGCACCCTTCTCAACATTAGGACATATAATTTGAAGCAGAAACCTGAACAGATCACATTTGGCCTTGAATCTTACTTTTTTTCTTGACCTCAGTGATTGGGTCAGCGGTCAACGCCTCCTCAGCTGTCTCAGTGGGACAGGAAGGCTCGTCAGCTGGAACAGTGCTGGTGTCAGCTGGAACAGTGCTGGTGTCAGCCAGGACAGTGTCATCAGCGCTGTCATGTTCCCTGCAAGAAGTATGACAATCAATCAATACATCAATCAATCCATCAATTGATCATCCTTCACTTCATCTCTCAAACACCTGTCTAACCACTGTCTGTTAACAGTGTTCACACAACACACACACTGACACACACACACTTACCAAGAGCTGGTGGCGTCCTCCATGGTGATGAAGATGGACTGCAGAGCGTCGCTGGGCGTGGCTCTCAGCTTGGCGTCCACAGCCATCATCTGCTCCATTAAGGTGAGGAACGCCATGGCTTCCTCCTCCCCGGCTTCCGCTGCCTTTGGGTAGAGCTGCATTTACAAACACAGTCAATGACAGTTCAGTCACATTCACCTCACAGCTCATTTGAAAAGCAGCAAATGAACACTAGATATACAGTATTCATGTCTGTCTGTCTGTCTGTCTAACTGGTAGTCATAGCAATTACAATACAAGACTTGTCAAGTGTCAAATGGATCGAAGGTTTAGTCTATCTGTCAGTCTGTCTATCTGTCTGTGAGTTTCTCAGTCCGTCAGTCTGTCTGTCAGTCTGTCCTTCCATTTTGCACTTACACATTAATTTAAACTATGAAAACCAAATCGATGCTGGTCTTGATATGCGGCTCACATAGCCTACAGAAATACTGGACGACTGGACACAGACTTTTGTTAAGAAAATGGTGTTAAGAAAACAGGGAGCACTTACATCACGCAGGCCATGGACGATGGTAGTACGCCTCTCTGTGGACTTGATGCCAGTCAGGGAGGTGTACTCTGCTGGTGTCTAAAGAAACACAGAAAATATAGACCTGTGAGAGACTTCTTCACACACGTTTGAATAAAGAAACACAGAAAACATAGACCTGTGAGAGACTTCTTCACACACGTTTGAATAAAGAAACAGTCCAGGGTACATGAGCTTCACCTAATCACCGGTCCTTTATTGAGCCCAGGTGCGGCTGGCAGAGGCCCAATCAGAGCCCCAGGTGTTGCTGGTTAGGTGAGGTTGTCAGAGGAGGACTGAGCTGGTTAGGTAGATGGAGGTGCAGGGGGCACCGGGACTGGAGGTGCAGGTGCACCGGGACTGGAGCTGCGGGGGCCACCAGGACTGGCAGTGCGAGGGGCACCTGCAGCGGAGGAGGTGGTGCAGGGAGCACCTGGGGTGGAGGAGGTGCAGGGTGCACCTGCAGCTGAGGAGGTGCAGGGAGCACCTGGAGCTGAGGAGGTGCAGGCAGCACCTGGAGCTGAGGAGGTGCGGGCACCACCTGCAGCGGAGGAGGTGGTGCAGGGAGCACCTGGGGCGGAGGAGGTGCAGGGAGCACCTGGAGCTGAGGAGGTGCGGGCGGCACCTGGAGCTGAGGAGGTGCAGTGTGCACCTGGAGCTGAGGAGGTGCGGGCGGCACCTGGAGCTGAGGAGGTGCAGTGTGCACCTGGAGCTGAGGAGGTGCAGCCTCAGCTCAGACATCATCCTGGGGAAGGCAACACAGCAGGGCCTTCACCCTGGAGACAACTCGCCTCCACTTCTTAAAAGGTCTGAACCCTGCAAGAAAAGCAATTTGACATTTAGTCAAACGACTCGAGCACCCTTCTCAACATTAGGACATATAATTTGAAGCAGAAACCTGAACAGATCACATTTGGCCTTGAATCTTACTTTTTTTCTTGACCTCAGTGATTGGGTCAGCGGTCAACGCCTCCTCAGCTGTCTCAGTGGGACAGGAAGGCTCGTCAGCTGGAACAGTGCTGGTGTCAGCTGGAACAGTGCTGGTGTCAGCCAGGACAGTGTCATCAGCGCTGTCATGTTCCCTGCAAGAAGTATGACAATCAATCAATACATCAATCAATCCATCAATTGATCATCCTTCACTTCATCTCTCAAACACCTGTCTAACCACTGTCTGTTAACAGTGTTCACACAACACACACACTGACACACACACACTTACCAAGAGCTGGTGGCGTCCTCCATGGTGATGAAGATGGACTGCAGAGCGTCGCTGGGCGTGGCTCTCAGCTTGGCGTCCACAGCCATCATCTGCTCCATTAAGGTGAGGAACGCCATGGCTTCCTCCTCCCCGGCTTCCGCTGCCTTTGGGTAGAGCTGCATTTACAAACACAGTCAATGACAGTTCAGTCACATTCACCTCACAGCTCATTTGAAAAGCAGCAAATGAACACTAGATATACAGTATTCATGTCTGTCTGTCTGTCTGTCTAACTGGTAGTCATAGCAATTACAATACAAGACTTGTCAAGTGTCAAATGGATCGAAGGTTTAGTCTATCTGTCAGTCTGTCTATCTGTCTGTGAGTTTCTCAGTCCGTCAGTCTGTCTGTCAGTCTGTCCTTCCATTTTGCACTTACACATTAATTTAAACTATGAAAACCAAATCGATGCTGGTCTTGATATGCGGCTCACATAGCCTACAGAAATACTGGACGACTGGACACAGACTTTTGTTAAGAAAATGGTGTTAAGAAAACAGGGAGCACTTACATCACGCAGGCCATGGACGATGGTAGTACGCCTCTCTGTGGACTTGATGCCAGTCAGGGAGGTGTACTCTGCTGGTGTCTAAAGAAACACAGAAAATATAGACCTGTGAGAGACTTCTTCACACACGTTTGAATAAAGAAACACAGAAAACATAGACCTGTGAGAGACTTCTTCACACACGTTTGAATAAAGAAACACAGAAAACATAGACCTGTGAGAGACTTCTTCACACACGTTTGAATAAAGAAACAGTCCAGGGTACATGAGCTTCACCTAATCACCGGTCCTTTATTGAGCCCAGGTGCGGCTGGCAGAGGCCCAATCAGAGCCCCAGGTGTTGCTGGTTAGGTGAGGTTGTCAGAGGAGGACTGAGCTGGTTAGGTAGATGGAGGTGCAGGGGGCACCGGGACTGGAGGTGCAGGTGCACCGGGACTGGAGCTGCGGGGGCCACCAGGACTGGCAGTGCGAGGGGCACCTGCAGCGGAGGAGGTGGTGCAGGGAGCACCTGGGGCGGAGGAGGTGCAGGGAGCACCTGGAGCTGAGGAGGTGCGGGCGGCACCTGGAGCTGAGGAGGTGCAGTGTGCACCTGGAGCTGAGGAGGTGCGGGCGGCACCTGGAGCTGAGGAGGTGCAGTGTGCACCTGGAGCTGAGGAGGTGCAGCCTCAGCTCAGACATCATCCTGGGGAAGGCAACACAGCAGGGCCTTCACCCTGGAGACAACTCGCCTCCACTTCTTAAAAGGTCTGAACCCTGCAAGAAAAGCAATTTGACATTTAGTCAAACGACTCGAGCACCCTTCTCAACATTAGGACATATAATTTGAAGCAGAAACCTGAACAGATCACATTTGGCCTTGAATCTTACTTTTTTTCTTGACCTCAGTGATTGGGTCAGCGGTCAACGCCTCCTCAGCTGTCTCAGTGGGACAGGAAGGCTCGTCAGCTGGAACAGTGCTGGTGTCAGCTGGAACAGTGCTGGTGTCAGCCAGGACAGTGTCATCAGCGCTGTCATGTTCCCTGTAAGAAGTATGACAATCAATCAATACATCAATCAATCCATCAATTGATCATCCTTCACTTCATCTCTCAAACACCTGTCTAACCACTGTCTGTTAACAGTGTTCACACAACACACACACTGACACACACACACTTACCAAGAGCTGGTGGCGTCCTCCATGGTGATGAAGATGGACTGCAGAGCGTCGCTGGGCGTGGCTCTCAGCTTGGCGTCCACAGCCATCATCTGCTCCATTAAGGTGAGGAACGCCATGGCTTCCTCCTCCCCGGCTTCCGCTGCCTTTGGGTAGAGCTGCATTTACAAACACAGTCAATGACAGTTCAGTCACATTCACCTCACAGCTCATTTGAAAAGCAGCAAATGAACACTAGATATACAGTATTCATGTCTGTCTGTCTGTCTGTCTAACTGGTAGTCATAGCAATTACAATACAAGACTTGTCAAGTGTCAAATGGATCGAAGGTTTAGTCTATCTGTCAGTCTGTCTATCTGTCTGTGAGTTTCTCAGTCCGTCAGTCTGTCTGTCAGTCTGTCCTTCCATTTTGCACTTACACATTAATTTAAACTATGAAAACCAAATCGATGCTGGTCTTGATATGCGGCTCACATAGCCTACAGAAATACTGGACGACTGGACACAGACTTTTGTTAAGAAAATGGTGTTAAGAAAACAGGGAGCACTTACATCACGCAGGCCATGGACGATGGTAGTACGCCTCTCTGTGGACTTGATGCCAGTCAGGGAGGTGTACTCTGCTGGTGTCTAAAGAAACACAGAAAATATAGACCTGTGAGAGACTTCTTCACACACGTTTGAATAAAGAAACACAGAAAACATAGACCTGTGAGAGACTTCTTCACACACGTTTGAATAAAGAAACACAGAAAACATAGACCTGTGAGAGACTTCTTCACACACGTTTGAATAAAGAAACAGTCCAGGGTACATGAGCTTCACCTAATCACCGGTCCTTTATTGAGCCCAGGTGCGGCTGGCAGAGGCCCAATCAGAGCCCCAGGTGTTGCTGGTTAGGTGAGGTTGTCAGAGGAGGACTGAGCTGGTTAGGTAGATGGAGGTGCAGGGGGCACCGGGACTGGAGGTGCAGGTGCACCGGGACTGGAGCTGCGGGGGCCACCAGGACTGGCAGTGCGAGGGGCACCTGCAGCGGAGGAGGTGGTGCAGGGAGCACCTGGGGTGGAGGAGGTGCAGGGTGCACCTGCAGCTGAGGAGGTGCAGGGAGCACCTGGAGCTGAGGAGGTGCAGGCAGCACCTGGAGCTGAGGAGGTGCGGGCACCACCTGCAGCGGAGGAGGTGGTGCAGGGAGCACCTGGGGCGGAGGAGGTGCAGGGAGCACCTGGAGCTGAGGAGGTGCGGGCGGCACCTGGAGCTGAGGAGGTGCAGTGTGCACCTGGAGCTGAGGAGGTGCGGGCGGCACCTGGAGCTGAGGAGGTGCAGTGTGCACCTGGAGCTGAGGAGGTGCAGCCTCAGCTCAGACATCATCCTGGGGAAGGCAACACAGCAGGGCCTTCACCCTGGAGACAACTCGCCTCCACTTCTTAAAAGGTCTGAACCCTGCAAGAAAAGCAATTTGACATTTAGTCAAACGACTCGAGCACCCTTCTCAACATTAGGACATATAATTTGAAGCAGAAACCTGAACAGATCACATTTGGCCTTGAATCTTACTTTTTTTCTTGACCTCAGTGATTGGGTCAGCGGTCAACGCCTCCTCAGCTGTCTCAGTGGGACAGGAAGGCTCGTCAGCTGGAACAGTGCTGGTGTCAGCTGGAACAGTGCTGGTGTCAGCCAGGACAGTGTCATCAGCGCTGTCATGTTCCCTGCAAGAAGTATGACAATCAATCAATACATCAATCAATCCATCAATTGATCATCCTTCACTTCATCTCTCAAACACCTGTCTAACCACTGTCTGTTAACAGTGTTCACACAACACACACACTGACACACACACACTTACCAAGAGCTGGTGGCGTCCTCCATGGTGATGAAGATGGACTGCAGAGCGTCGCTGGGCGTGGCTCTCAGCTTGGCGTCCACAGCCATCATCTGCTCCATTAAGGTGAGGAACGCCATGGCTTCCTCCTCCCCGGCTTCCGCTGCCTTTGGGTAGAGCTGCATTTACAAACACAGTCAATGACAGTTCAGTCACATTCACCTCACAGCTCATTTGAAAAGCAGCAAATGAACACTAGATATACAGTATTCATGTCTGTCTGTCTGTCTGTCTAACTGGTAGTCATAGCAATTACAATACAAGACTTGTCAAGTGTCAAATGGATCGAAGGTTTAGTCTATCTGTCAGTCTGTCTATCTGTCTGTGAGTTTCTCAGTCCGTCAGTCTGTCTGTCAGTCTGTCCTTCCATTTTGCACTTACACATTAATTTAAACTATGAAAACCAAATCGATGCTGGTCTTGATATGCGGCTCACATAGCCTACAGAAATACTGGACGACTGGACACAGACTTTTGTTAAGAAAATGGTGTTAAGAAAACAGGGAGCACTTACATCACGCAGGCCATGGACGATGGTAGTACGCCTCTCTGTGGACTTGATGCCAGTCAGGGAGGTGTACTCTGCTGGTGTCTAAAGAAACACAGAAAACATAGACCTGTGAGAGACTTCTTCACACACGTTTGAATAAAGAAACACAGAAAACATAGACCTGTGAGAGACTTCTTCACACACGTTTGAATAAAGAAACAGTCCAGGGTACATGAGCTTCACCTAATCACCGGTCCTTTATTGAGCCCAGGTGCGGCTGGCAGAGGCCCAATCAGAGCCCCAGGTGTTGCTGGTTAGGTGAGGTTGTCAGAGGAGGACTGAGCTGGTTAGGTAGATGGAGGTGCAGGGGGCACCGGGACTGGAGGTGCAGGTGCACCGGGACTGGAGCTGCGGGGGCCACCAGGACTGGCAGTGCGAGGGGCACCTGCAGCGGAGGAGGTGGTGCAGGGAGCACCTGGGGTGGAGGAGGTGCAGGGTGCACCTGCAGCTGAGGAGGTGCAGGGAGCACCTGGAGCTGAGGAGGTGCAGGCAGCACCTGGAGCTGAGGAGGTGCGGGCACCACCTGCAGCGGAGGAGGTGGTGCAGGGAGCACCTGGGGCGGAGGAGGTGCAGGGAGCACCTGGAGCTGAGGAGGTGCGGGCGGCACCTGGAGCTGAGGAGGTGCAGTGTGCACCTGGAGCTGAGGAGGTGCGGGCGGCACCTGGAGCTGAGGAGGTGCAGTGTGCACCTGGAGCTGAGGAGGTGCAGCCTCAGCTCAGACATCATCCTGGGGAAGGCAACACAGCAGGGCCTTCACCCTGGAGACAACTCGCCTCCACTTCTTAAAAGGTCTGAACCCTGCAAGAAAAGCAATTTGACATTTAGTCAAACGACTCGAGCACCCTTCTCAACATTAGGACATATAATTTGAAGCAGAAACCTGAACAGATCACATTTGGCCTTGAATCTTACTTTTTTTCTTGACCTCAGTGATTGGGTCAGCGGTCAACGCCTCCTCAGCTGTCTCAGTGGGACAGGAAGGCTCGTCAGCTGGAACAGTGCTGGTGTCAGCTGGAACAGTGCTGGTGTCAGCCAGGACAGTGTCATCAGCGCTGTCATGTTCCCTGCAAGAAGTATGACAATCAATCAATACATCAATCAATCCATCAATTGATCATCCTTCACTTCATCTCTCAAACACCTGTCTAACCACTGTCTGTTAACAGTGTTCACACAACACACACACTGACACACACACACTTACCAAGAGCTGGTGGCGTCCTCCATGGTGATGAAGATGGACTGCAGAGCGTCGCTGGGCGTGGCTCTCAGCTTGGCGTCCACAGCCATCATCTGCTCCATTAAGGTGAGGAACGCCATGGCTTCCTCCTCCCCGGCTTCCGCTGCCTTTGGGTAGAGCTGCATTTACAAACACAGTCAATGACAGTTCAGTCACATTCACCTCACAGCTCATTTGAAAAGCAGCAAATGAACACTAGATATACAGTATTCATGTCTGTCTGTCTGTCTGTCTGTCTAACTGGTAGTCATAGCAATTACAATACAAGACTTGTCAAGTGTCAAATGGATCGAAGGTTTAGTCTATCTGTCAGTCTGTCTATCTGTCTGTGAGTTTCTCAGTCCGTCAGTCTGTCTGTCAGTCTGTCCTTCCATTTTGCACTTACACATTAATTTAAACTATGAAAACCAAATCGATGCTGGTCTTGATATGCGGCTCACATAGCCTACAGAAATACTGGACGACTGGACACAGACTTTTGTTAAGAAAATGGTGTTAAGAAAACAGGGAGCACTTACATCACGCAGGCCATGGACGATGGTAGTACGCCTCTCTGTGGACTTGATGCCAGTCAGGGAGGTGTACTCTGCTGGTGTCTAAAGAAACACAGAAAATATAGACCTGTGAGAGACTTCTTCACACACGTTTGAATAAAGAAACACAGAAAACATAGACCTGTGAGAGACTTCTTCACACACGTTTGAATAAAGAAACACAGAAAACATAGACCTGTGAGAGACTTCTTCACACACGTTTGAATAAAGAAACAGTCCAGGGTACATGAGCTTCACCTAATCACCGGTCCTTTATTGAGCCCAGGTGCGGCTGGCAGAGGCCCAATCAGAGCCCCAGGTGTTGCTGGTTAGGTGAGGTTGTCAGAGGAGGACTGAGCTGGTTAGGTAGATGGAGGTGCAGGGGGCACCGGGACTGGAGGTGCAGGTGCACCGGGACTGGAGCTGCGGGGGCCACCAGGACTGGCAGTGCGAGGGGCACCTGCAGCGGAGGAGGTGGTGCAGGGAGCACCTGGGGTGGAGGAGGTGCAGGGTGCACCTGCAGCTGAGGAGGTGCAGGGAGCACCTGGAGCTGAGGAGGTGCAGGCAGCACCTGGAGCTGAGGAGGTGCGGGCACCACCTGCAGCGGAGGAGGTGGTGCAGGGAGCACCTGGGGCGGAGGAGGTGCAGGGAGCACCTGGAGCTGAGGAGGTGCGGGCGGCACCTGGAGCTGAGGAGGTGCAGTGTGCACCTGGAGCTGAGGAGGTGCGGGCGGCACCTGGAGCTGAGGAGGTGCAGTGTGCACCTGGAGCTGAGGAGGTGCAGCCTCAGCTCAGACATCATCCTGGGGAAGGCAACACAGCAGGGCCTTCACCCTGGAGACAACTCGCCTCCACTTCTTAAAAGGTCTGAACCCTGCAAGAAAAGCAATTTGACATTTAGTCAAACGACTCGAGCACCCTTCTCAACATTAGGACATATAATTTGAAGCAGAAACCTGAACAGATCACATTTGGCCTTGAATCTTACTTTTTTTCTTGACCTCAGTGATTGGGTCAGCGGTCAACGCCTCCTCAGCTGTCTCAGTGGGACAGGAAGGCTCGTCAGCTGGAACAGTGCTGGTGTCAGCTGGAACAGTGCTGGTGTCAGCCAGGACAGTGTCATCAGCGCTGTCATGTTCCCTGCAAGAAGTATGACAATCAATCAATACATCAATCAATCCATCAATTGATCATCCTTCACTTCATCTCTCAAACACCTGTCTAACCACTGTCTGTTAACAGTGTTCACACAACACACACACTGACACACACACACTTACCAAGAGCTGGTGGCGTCCTCCATGGTGATGAAGATGGACTGCAGAGCGTCGCTGGGCGTGGCTCTCAGCTTGGCGTCCACAGCCATCATCTGCTCCATTAAGGTGAGGAACGCCATGGCTTCCTCCTCCCCGGCTTCCGCTGCCTTTGGGTAGAGCTGCATTTACAAACACAGTCAATGACAGTTCAGTCACATTCACCTCACAGCTCATTTGAAAAGCAGCAAATGAACACTAGATATACAGTATTCATGTCTGTCTGTCTGTCTAACTGGTAGTCATAGCAATTACAATACAAGACTTGTCAAGTGTCAAATGGATCGAAGGTTTAGTCTATCTGTCAGTCTGTCTATCTGTCTGTGAGTTTCTCAGTCCGTCAGTCTGTCTGTCAGTCTGTCCTTCCATTTTGCACTTACACATTAATTTAAACTATGAAAACCAAATCGATGCTGGTCTTGATATGCGGCTCACATAGCCTACAGAAATACTGGACGACTGGACACAGACTTTTGTTAAGAAAATGGTGTTAAGAAAACAGGGAGCACTTACATCACGCAGGCCATGGACGATGGTAGTACGCCTCTCTGTGGACTTGATGCCAGTCAGGGAGGTGTACTCTGCTGGTGTCTAAAGAAACACAGAAAATATAGACCTGTGAGAGACTTCTTCACACACGTTTGAATAAAGAAACACAGAAAACATAGACCTGTGAGAGACTTCTTCACACACGTTTGAATAAAGAAACACAGAAAACATAGACCTGTGAGAGACTTCTTCACACACGTTTGAATAAAGAAACAGTCCAGGGTACATGAGCTTCACCTAATCACCGGTCCTTTATTGAGCCCAGGTGCGGCTGGCAGAGGCCCAATCAGAGCCCCAGGTGTTGCTGGTTAGGTGAGGTTGTCAGAGGAGGACTGAGCTGGTTAGGTAGATGGAGGTGCAGGGGGCACCGGGACTGGAGGTGCAGGTGCACCGGGACTGGAGCTGCGGGGGCCACCAGGACTGGCAGTGCGAGGGGCACCTGCAGCGGAGGAGGTGGTGCAGGGAGCACCTGGGGTGGAGGAGGTGCAGGGTGCACCTGCAGCTGAGGAGGTGCAGGGAGCACCTGGAGCTGAGGAGGTGCAGGCAGCACCTGGAGCTGAGGAGGTGCGGGCACCACCTGCAGCGGAGGAGGTGGTGCAGGGAGCACCTGGGGCGGAGGAGGTGCAGGGAGCACCTGGAGCTGAGGAGGTGCGGGCGGCACCTGGAGCTGAGGAGGTGCAGTGTGCACCTGGAGCTGAGGAGGTGCGGGCGGCACCTGGAGCTGAGGAGGTGCAGTGTGCACCTGGAGCTGAGGAGGTGCAGCCTCAGCTCAGACATCATCCTGGGGAAGGCAACACAGCAGGGCCTTCACCCTGGAGACAACTCGCCTCCACTTCTTAAAAGGTCTGAACCCTGCAAGAAAAGCAATTTGACATTTAGTCAAACGACTCGAGCACCCTTCTCAACATTAGGACATATAATTTGAAGCAGAAACCTGAACAGATCACATTTGGCCTTGAATCTTACTTTTTTTCTTGACCTCAGTGATTGGGTCAGCGGTCAACGCCTCCTCAGCTGTCTCAGTGGGACAGGAAGGCTCGTCAGCTGGAACAGTGCTGGTGTCAGCTGGAACAGTGCTGGTGTCAGCCAGGACAGTGTCATCAGCGCTGTCATGTTCCCTGCAAGAAGTATGACAATCAATCAATACATCAATCAATCCATCAATTGATCATCCTTCACTTCATCTCTCAAACACCTGTCTAACCACTGTCTGTTAACAGTGTTCACACAACACACACACTGACACACACACACTTACCAAGAGCTGGTGGCGTCCTCCATGGTGATGAAGATGGACTGCAGAGCGTCGCTGGGCGTGGCTCTCAGCTTGGCGTCCACAGCCATCATCTGCTCCATTAAGGTGAGGAACGCCATGGCTTCCTCCTCCCCGGCTTCCGCTGCCTTTGGGTAGAGCTGCATTTACAAACACAGTCAATGACAGTTCAGTCACATTCACCTCACAGCTCATTTGAAAAGCAGCAAATGAACACTAGATATACAGTATTCATGTCTGTCTGTCTGTCTGTCTAACTGGTAGTCATAGCAATTACAATACAAGACTTGTCAAGTGTCAAATGGATCGAAGGTTTAGTCTATCTGTCAGTCTGTCTATCTGTCTGTGAGTTTCTCAGTCCGTCAGTCTGTCTGTCAGTCTGTCCTTCCATTTTGCACTTACACATTAATTTAAACTATGAAAACCAAATCGATGCTGGTCTTGATATGCGGCTCACATAGCCTACAGAAATACTGGACGACTGGACACAGACTTTTGTTAAGAAAATGGTGTTAAGAAAACAGGGAGCACTTACATCACGCAGGCCATGGACGATGGTAGTACGCCTCTCTGTGGACTTGATGCCAGTCAGGGAGGTGTACTCTGCTGGTGTCTAAAGAAACACAGAAAATATAGACCTGTGAGAGACTTCTTCACACACGTTTGAATAAAGAAACACAGAAAACATAGACCTGTGAGAGACTTCTTCACACACGTTTGAATAAAGAAACACAGAAAACATAGACCTGTGAGAGACTTCTTCACACACGTTTGAATAAAGAAACAGTCCAGGGTACATGAGCTTCACCTAATCACCGGTCCTTTATTGAGCCCAGGTGCGGCTGGCAGAGGCCCAATCAGAGCCCCAGGTGTTGCTGGTTAGGTGAGGTTGTCAGAGGAGGACTGAGCTGGTTAGGTAGATGGAGGTGCAGGGGGCACCGGGACTGGAGGTGCAGGTGCACCGGGACTGGAGCTGCGGGGGCCACCAGGACTGGCAGTGCGAGGGGCACCTGCAGCGGAGGAGGTGGTGCAGGGAGCACCTGGGGTGGAGGAGGTGCAGGGTGCACCTGCAGCTGAGGAGGTGCATGGAGCACCTGGAGCTGAGGAGGTGCAGGCAGCACCTGGAGCTGAGGAGGTGCGGGCACCACCTGCAGCGGAGGAGGTGGTGCAGGGAGCACCTGGGGCGGAGGAGGTGCAGGGAGCACCTGGAGCTGAGGAGGTGCGGGCGGCACCTGGAGCTGAGGAGGTGCAGTGTGCACCTGGAGCTGAGGAGGTGCGGGCGGCACCTGGAGCTGAGGAGGTGCAGTGTGCACCTGGAGCTGAGGAGGTGCAGCCTCAGCTCAGACATCATCCTGGGGAAGGCAACACAGCAGGGCCTTCACCCTGGAGACAACTCGCCTCCACTTCTTAAAAGGTCTGAACCCTGCAAGAAAAGCAATTTGACATTTAGTCAAACGACTCGAGCACCCTTCTCAACATTAGGACATATAATTTGAAGCAGAAACCTGAACAGATCACATTTGGCCTTGAATCTTACTTTTTTTCTTGACCTCAGTGATTGGGTCAGCGGTCAACGCCTCCTCAGCTGTCTCAGTGGGACAGGAAGGCTCGTCAGCTGGAACAGTGCTGGTGTCAGCTGGAACAGTGCTGGTGTCAGCCAGGACAGTGTCATCAGCGCTGTCATGTTCCCTGCAAGAAGTATGACAATCAATCAATACATCAATCAATCCATCAATTGATCATCCTTCACTTCATCTCTCAAACACCTGTCTAACCACTGTCTGTTAACAGTGTTCACACAACACACACACTGACACACACACACTTACCAAGAGCTGGTGGCGTCCTCCATGGTGATGAAGATGGACTGCAGAGCGTCGCTGGGCGTGGCTCTCAGCTTGGCGTCCACAGCCATCATCTGCTCCATTAAGGTGAGGAACGCCATGGCTTCCTCCTCCCCGGCTTCCGCTGCCTTTGGGTAGAGCTGCATTTACAAACACAGTCAATGACAGTTCAGTCACATTCACCTCACAGCTCATTTGAAAAGCAGCAAATGAACACTAGATATACAGTATTCATGTCTGTCTGTCTGTCTGTCTAACTGGTAGTCATAGCAATTACAATACAAGACTTGTCAAGTGTCAAATGGATCGAAGGTTTAGTCTATCTGTCAGTCTGTCTATCTGTCTGTGAGTTTCTCAGTCCGTCAGTCTGTCTGTCAGTCTGTCCTTCCATTTTGCACTTACACATTAATTTAAACTATGAAAACCAAATCGATGCTGGTCTTGATATGCGGCTCACATAGCCTACAGAAATACTGGACGACTGGACACAGACTTTTGTTAAGAAAATGGTGTTAAGAAAACAGGGAGCACTTACATCACGCAGGCCATGGACGATGGTAGTACGCCTCTCTGTGGACTTGATGCCAGTCAGGGAGGTGTACTCTGCTGGTGTCTAAAGAAACACAGAAAATATAGACCTGTGAGAGACTTCTTCACACACGTTTGAATAAAGAAACACAGAAAACATAGACCTGTGAGAGACTTCTTCACACACGTTTGAATAAAGAAACACAGAAAACATAGACCTGTGAGAGACTTCTTCACACACGTTTGAATAAAGAAACAGTCCAGGGTACATGAGCTTCACCTAATCACCGGTCCTTTATTGAGCCCAGGTGCGGCTGGCAGAGGCCCAATCAGAGCCCCAGGTGTTGCTGGTTAGGTGAGGTTGTCAGAGGAGGACTGAGCTGGTTAGGTAGATGGAGGTGCAGGGGGCACCGGGACTGGAGGTGCAGGTGCACCGGGACTGGAGCTGCGGGGGCCACCAGGACTGGCAGTGCGAGGGGCACCTGCAGCGGAGGAGGTGGTGCAGGGAGCACCTGGGGTGGAGGAGGTGCAGGGTGCACCTGCAGCTGAGGAGGTGCATGGAGCACCTGGAGCTGAGGAGGTGCAGGCAGCACCTGGAGCTGAGGAGGTGCGGGCACCACCTGCAGCGGAGGAGGTGGTGCAGGGAGCACCTGGGGCGGAGGAGGTGCAGGGAGCACCTGGAGCTGAGGAGGTGCGGGCGGCACCTGGAGCTGAGGAGGTGCAGTGTGCACCTGGAGCTGAGGAGGTGCGGGCGGCACCTGGAGCTGAGGAGGTGCAGTGTGCACCTGGAGCTGAGGAGGTGCAGCCTCAGCTCAGACATCATCCTGGGGAAGGCAACACAGCAGGGCCTTCACCCTGGAGACAACTCGCCTCCACTTCTTAAAAGGTCTGAACCCTGCAAGAAAAGCAATTTGACATTTAGTCAAACGACTCGAGCACCCTTCTCAACATTAGGACATATAATTTGAAGCAGAAACCTGAACAGATCACATTTGGCCTTGAATCTTACTTTTTTTCTTGACCTCAGTGATTGGGTCAGCGGTCAACGCCTCCTCAGCTGTCTCAGTGGGACAGGAAGGCTCGTCAGCTGGAACAGTGCTGGTGTCAGCTGGAACAGTGCTGGTGTCAGCCAGGACAGTGTCATCAGCGCTGTCATGTTCCCTGCAAGAAGTATGACAATCAATCAATACATCAATCAATCCATCAATTGATCATCCTTCACTTCATCTCTCAAACACCTGTCTAACCACTGTCTGTTAACAGTGTTCACACAACACACACACTGACACACACACACTTACCAAGAGCTGGTGGCGTCCTCCATGGTGATGAAGATGGACTGCAGAGCGTCGCTGGGCGTGGCTCTCAGCTTGGCGTCCACAGCCATCATCTGCTCCATTAAGGTGAGGAACGCCATGGCTTCCTCCTCCCCGGCTTCCGCTGCCTTTGGGTAGAGCTGCATTTACAAACACAGTCAATGACAGTTCAGTCACATTCACCTCACAGCTCATTTGAAAAGCAGCAAATGAACACTAGATATACAGTATTCATGTCTGTCTGTCTGTCTGTCTAACTGGTAGTCATAGCAATTACAATACAAGACTTGTCAAGTGTCAAATGGATCGAAGGTTTAGTCTATCTGTCAGTCTGTCTATCTGTCTGTGAGTTTCTCAGTCCGTCAGTCTGTCTGTCAGTCTGTCCTTCCATTTTGCACTTACACATTAATTTAAACTATGAAAACCAAATCGATGCTGGTCTTGATATGCGGCTCACATAGCCTACAGAAATACTGGACGACTGGACACAGACTTTTGTTAAGAAAATGGTGTTAAGAAAACAGGGAGCACTTACATCACGCAGGCCATGGACGATGGTAGTACGCCTCTCTGTGGACTTGATGCCAGTCAGGGAGGTGTACTCTGCTGGTGTCTAAAGAAACACAGAAAATATAGACCTGTGAGAGACTTCTTCACACACGTTTGAATAAAGAAACACAGAAAACATAGACCTGTGAGAGACTTCTTCACACACGTTTGAATAAAGAAACAGTCCAGGGTACATGAGCTTCACCTAATCACCGGTCCTTTATTGAGCCCAGGTGCGGCTGGCAGAGGCCCAATCAGAGCCCCAGGTGTTGCTGGTTAGGTGAGGTTGTCAGAGGAGGACTGAGCTGGTTAGGTAGATGGAGGTGCAGGGGGCACCGGGACTGGAGGTGCAGGTGCACCGGGACTGGAGCTGCGGGGGCCACCAGGACTGGCAGTGCGAGGGGCACCTGCAGCGGAGAAGGTGGTGCAGGGAGCACCTGGGGTGGAGGAGGTGCAGGGTGCACCTGCAGCTGAGGAGGTGCAGGGAGCACCTGGAGCTGAGGAGGTGCAGGCAGCACCTGGAGCTGAGGAGGTGCGGGCACCACCTGCAGCGGAGGAGGTGGTGCAGGGAGCACCTGGGGCGGAGGAGGTGCAGGGAGCACCTGGAGCTGAGGAGGTGCGGGCGGCACCTGGAGCTGAGGAGGTGCAGTGTGCACCTGGAGCTGAGGAGGTGCAGCCTCAGCTCAGACATCATCCTGGGGAAGGCAACACAGCAGGGCCTTCACCCTGGAGACAACTCGCCTCCACTTCTTAAAAGGTCTGAACCCTGCAAGAAAAGCAATTTGACATTTAGTCAAACGACTCGAGCACCCTTCTCAACATTAGGACATATAATTTGAAGCAGAAACCTGAACAGATCACATTTGGCCTTGAATCTTACTTTTTTTCTTGACCTCAGTGATTGGGTCAGCGGTCAACGCCTCCTCAGCTGTCTCAGTGGGACAGGAAGGCTCGTCAGCTGGAACAGTGCTGGTGTCAGCTGGAACAGTGCTGGTGTCAGCCAGGACAGTGTCATCAGCGCTGTCATGTTCCCTGCAAGAAGTATGACAATCAATCAATACATCAATCAATCCATCAATTGATCATCCTTCACTTCATCTCTCAAACACCTGTCTAACCACTGTCTGTTAACAGTGTTCACACAACACACACACTGACACACACACACTTACCAAGAGCTGGTGGCGTCCTCCATGGTGATGAAGATGGACTGCAGAGCGTCGCTGGGCGTGGCTCTCAGCTTGGCGTCCACAGCCATCATCTGCTCCATTAAGGTGAGGAACGCCATGGCTTCCTCCTCCCCGGCTTCCGCTGCCTTTGGGTAGAGCTGCATTTACAAACACAGTCAATGACAGTTCAGTCACATTCACCTCACAGCTCATTTGAAAAGCAGCAAATGAACACTAGATATACAGTATTCATGTCTGTCTGTCTGTCTGTCTAACTGGTAGTCATAGCAATTACAATACAAGACTTGTCAAGTGTCAAATGGATCGAAGGTTTAGTCTATCTGTCAGTCTGTCTATCTGTCTGTGAGTTTCTCAGTCCGTCAGTCTGTCTGTCAGTCTGTCCTTCCATTTTGCACTTACACATTAATTTAAACTATGAAAACCAAATCGATGCTGGTCTTGATATGCGGCTCACATAGCCTACAGAAATACTGGACGACTGGACACAGACTTTTGTTAAGAAAATGGTGTTAAGAAAACAGGGAGCACTTACATCACGCAGGCCATGGACGATGGTAGTACGCCTCTCTGTGGACTTGATGCCAGTCAGGGAGGTGTACTCTGCTGGTGTCTAAAGAAACACAGAAAATATAGACCTGTGAGAGACTTCTTCACACACGTTTGAATAAAGAAACACAGAAAACATAGACCTGTGAGAGACTTCTTCACACACGTTTGAATAAAGAAACACAGAAAACATAGACCTGTGAGAGACTTCTTCACACACGTTTGAATAAAGAAACAGTCCAGGGTACATGAGCTTCACCTAATCACCGGTCCTTTATTGAGCCCAGGTGCGGCTGGCAGAGGCCCAATCAGAGCCCCAGGTGTTGCTGGTTAGGTGAGGTTGTCAGAGGAGGACTGAGCTGGTTAGGTAGATGGAGGTGCAGGGGGCACCGGGACTGGAGGTGCAGGTGCACCGGGACTGGAGCTGCGGGGGCCACCAGGACTGGCAGTGCGAGGGGCACCTGCAGCGGAGGAGGTGGTGCAGGGAGCACCTGGGGTGGAGGAGGTGCAGGGTGCACCTGCAGCTGAGGAGGTGCATGGAGCACCTGGAGCTGAGGAGGTGCAGGCAGCACCTGGAGCTGAGGAGGTGCGGGCACCACCTGCAGCGGAGGAGGTGGTGCAGGGAGCACCTGGGGCGGAGGAGGTGCAGGGAGCACCTGGAGCTGAGGAGGTGCGGGCGGCACCTGGAGCTGAGGAGGTGCAGTGTGCACCTGGAGCTGAGGAGGTGCGGGCGGCACCTGGAGCTGAGGAGGTGCAGTGTGCACCTGGAGCTGAGGAGGTGCAGCCTCAGCTCAGACATCATCCTGGGGAAGGCAACACAGCAGGGCCTTCACCCTGGAGACAACTCGCCTCCACTTCTTAAAAGGTCTGAACCCTGCAAGAAAAGCAATTTGACATTTAGTCAAACGACTCGAGCACCCTTCTCAACATTAGGACATATAATTTGAAGCAGAAACCTGAACAGATCACATTTGGCCTTGAATCTTACTTTTTTTCTTGACCTCAGTGATTGGGTCAGCGGTCAACGCCTCCTCAGCTGTCTCAGTGGGACAGGAAGGCTCGTCAGCTGGAACAGTGCTGGTGTCAGCTGGAACAGTGCTGGTGTCAGCCAGGACAGTGTCATCAGCGCTGTCATGTTCCCTGCAAGAAGTATGACAATCAATCAATACATCAATCAATCCATCAATTGATCATCCTTCACTTCATCTCTCAAACACCTGTCTAACCACTGTCTGTTAACAGTGTTCACACAACACACACACTGACACACACACACTTACCAAGAGCTGGTGGCGTCCTCCATGGTGATGAAGATGGACTGCAGAGCGTCGCTGGGCGTGGCTCTCAGCTTGGCGTCCACAGCCATCATCTGCTCCATTAAGGTGAGGAACGCCATGGCTTCCTCCTCCCCGGCTTCCGCTGCCTTTGGGTAGAGCTGCATTTACAAACACAGTCAATGACAGTTCAGTCACATTCACCTCACAGCTCATTTGAAAAGCAGCAAATGAACACTAGATATACAGTATTCATGTCTGTCTGTCTGTCTGTCTAACTGGTAGTCATAGCAATTACAATACAAGACTTGTCAAGTGTCAAATGGATCGAAGGTTTAGTCTATCTGTCAGTCTGTCTATCTGTCTGTGAGTTTCTCAGTCCGTCAGTCTGTCTGTCAGTCTGTCCTTCCATTTTGCACTTACACATTAATTTAAACTATGAAAACCAAATCGATGCTGGTCTTGATATGCGGCTCACATAGCCTACAGAAATACTGGACGACTGGACACAGACTTTTGTTAAGAAAATGGTGTTAAGAAAACAGGGAGCACTTACATCACGCAGGCCATGGACGATGGTAGTACGCCTCTCTGTGGACTTGATGCCAGTCAGGGAGGTGTACTCTGCTGGTGTCTAAAGAAACACAGAAAATATAGACCTGTGAGAGACTTCTTCACACACGTTTGAATAAAGAAACACAGAAAACATAGACCTGTGAGAGACTTCTTCACACACGTTTGAATAAAGAAACAGTCCAGGGTACATGAGCTTCACCTAATCACCGGTCCTTTATTGAGCCCAGGTGCGGCTGGCAGAGGCCCAATCAGAGCCCCAGGTGTTGCTGGTTAGGTGAGGTTGTCAGAGGAGGACTGAGCTGGTTAGGTAGATGGAGGTGCAGGGGGCACCGGGACTGGAGGTGCAGGTGCACCGGGACTGGAGCTGCGGGGGCCACCAGGACTGGCAGTGCGAGGGGCACCTGCAGCGGAGAAGGTGGTGCAGGGAGCACCTGGGGTGGAGGAGGTGCAGGGTGCACCTGCAGCTGAGGAGGTGCAGGGAGCACCTGGAGCTGAGGAGGTGCAGGCAGCACCTGGAGCTGAGGAGGTGCGGGCACCACCTGCAGCGGAGGAGGTGGTGCAGGGAGCACCTGGGGCGGAGGAGGTGCAGGGAGCACCTGGAGCTGAGGAGGTGCGGGCGGCACCTGGAGCTGAGGAGGTGCAGTGTGCACCTGGAGCTGAGGAGGTGCAGCCTCAGCTCAGACATCATCCTGGGGAAGGCAACACAGCAGGGCCTTCACCCTGGAGACAACTCGCCTCCACTTCTTAAAAGGTCTGAACCCTGCAAGAAAAGCAATTTGACATTTAGTCAAACGACTCGAGCACCCTTCTCAACATTAGGACATATAATTTGAAGCAGAAACCTGAACAGATCACATTTGGCCTTGAATCTTACTTTTTTTCTTGACCTCAGTGATTGGGTCAGCGGTCAACGCCTCCTCAGCTGTCTCAGTGGGACAGGAAGGCTCGTCAGCTGGAACAGTGCTGGTGTCAGCTGGAACAGTGCTGGTGTCAGCCAGGACAGTGTCATCAGCGCTGTCATGTTCCCTGCAAGAAGTATGACAATCAATCAATACATCAATCAATCCATCAATTGATCATCCTTCACTTCATCTCTCAAACACCTGTCTAACCACTGTCTGTTAACAGTGTTCACACAACACACACACTGACACACACACACTTACCAAGAGCTGGTGGCGTCCTCCATGGTGATGAAGATGGACTGCAGAGCGTCGCTGGGCGTGGCTCTCAGCTTGGCGTCCACAGCCATCATCTGCTCCATTAAGGTGAGGAACGCCATGGCTTCCTCCTCCCCGGCTTCCGCTGCCTTTGGGTAGAGCTGCATTTACAAACACAGTCAATGACAGTTCAGTCACATTCACCTCACAGCTCATTTGAAAAGCAGCAAATGAACACTAGATATACAGTATTCATGTCTGTCTGTCTGTCTGTCTAACTGGTAGTCATAGCAATTACAATACAAGACTTGTCAAGTGTCAAATGGATCGAAGGTTTAGTCTATCTGTCAGTCTGTCTATCTGTCTGTGAGTTTCTCAGTCTGTCAGTCTGTCTGTCAGTCTGTCCTTCCATTTTGCACTTACACATTAATTTAAACTATGAAAACCAAATCGATGCTGGTCTTGATATGCGGCTCACATAGCCTACAGAAATACTGGACGACTGGACACAGACTTTTGTTAAGAAAATGGTGTTAAGAAAACAGGGAGCACTTACATCACGCAGGCCATGGACGATGGTAGTACGCCTCTCTGTGGACTTGATGCCAGTCAGGGAGGTGTACTCTGCTGGTGTCTAAAGAAACACAGAAAATATAGACCTGTGAGAGACTTCTTCACACACGTTTGAATAAAGAAACACAGAAAACATAGACCTGTGAGAGACTTCTTCACACACGTTTGAATAAAGAAACACAGAAAACATAGACCTGTGAGAGACTTCTTCACACACGTTTGAATAAAGAAACAGTCCAGGGTACATGAGCTTCACCTAATCACCGGTCCTTTATTGAGCCCAGGTGCGGCTGGCAGAGGCCCAATCAGAGCCCCAGGTGTTGCTGGTTAGGTGAGGTTGTCAGAGGAGGACTGAGCTGGTTAGGTAGATGGAGGTGCAGGGGGCACCGGGACTGGAGGTGCAGGTGCACCGGGACTGGAGCTGCGGGGGCCACCAGGACTGGCAGTGCGAGGGGCACCTGCAGCGGAGGAGGTGGTGCAGGGAGCACCTGGGGTGGAGGAGGTGCAGGGTGCACCTGCAGCTGAGGAGGTGCAGGGAGCACCTGGAGCTGAGGAGGTGCAGGCAGCACCTGGAGCTGAGGAGGTGCGGGCACCACCTGCAGCGGAGGAGGTGGTGCAGGGAGCACCTGGGGCGGAGGAGGTGCAGGGAGCACCTGGAGCTGAGGAGGTGCGGGCGGCACCTGGAGCTGAGGAGGTGCAGTGTGCACCTGGAGCTGAGGAGGTGCGGGCGGCACCTGGAGCTGAGGAGGTGCAGTGTGCACCTGGAGCTGAGGAGGTGCAGCCTCAGCTCAGACATCATCCTGGGGAAGGCAACACAGCAGGGCCTTCACCCTGGAGACAACTCGCCTCCACTTCTTAAAAGGTCTGAACCCTGCAAGAAAAGCAATTTGACATTTAGTCAAACGACTCGAGCACCCTTCTCAACATTAGGACATATAATTTGAAGCAGAAACCTGAACAGATCACATTTGGCCTTGAATCTTACTTTTTTTCTTGACCTCAGTGATTGGGTCAGCGGTCAACGCCTCCTCAGCTGTCTCAGTGGGACAGGAAGGCTCGTCAGCTGGAACAGTGCTGGTGTCAGCTGGAACAGTGCTGGTGTCAGCCAGGACAGTGTCATCAGCGCTGTCATGTTCCCTGCAAGAAGTATGACAATCAATCAATACATCAATCAATCCATCAATTGATCATCCTTCACTTCATCTCTCAAACACCTGTCTAACCACTGTCTGTTAACAGTGTTCACACAACACACACACTGACACACACACACTTACCAAGAGCTGGTGGCGTCCTCCATGGTGATGAAGATGGACTGCAGAGCGTCGCTGGGCGTGGCTCTCAGCTTGGCGTCCACAGCCATCATCTGCTCCATTAAGGTGAGGAACGCCATGGCTTCCTCCTCCCCGGCTTCCGCTGCCTTTGGGTAGAGCTGCATTTACAAACACAGTCAATGACAGTTCAGTCACATTCACCTCACAGCTCATTTGAAAAGCAGCAAATGAACACTAGATATACAGTATTCATGTCTGTCTGTCTGTCTGTCTAACTGGTAGTCATAGCAATTACAATACAAGACTTGTCAAGTGTCAAATGGATCGAAGGTTTAGTCTATCTGTCAGTCTGTCTATCTGTCTGTGAGTTTCTCAGTCCGTCAGTCTGTCTGTCAGTCTGTCCTTCCATTTTGCACTTACACATTAATTTAAACTATGAAAACCAAATCGATGCTGGTCTTGATATGCGGCTCACATAGCCTACAGAAATACTGGACGACTGGACACAGACTTTTGTTAAGAAAATGGTGTTAAGAAAACAGGGAGCACTTACATCACGCAGGCCATGGACGATGGTAGTACGCCTCTCTGTGGACTTGATGCCAGTCAGGGAGGTGTACTCTGCTGGTGTCTAAAGAAACACAGAAAATATAGACCTGTGAGAGACTTCTTCACACACGTTTGAATAAAGAAACACAGAAAACATAGACCTGTGAGAGACTTCTTCACACACGTTTGAATAAAGAAACAGTCCAGGGTACATGAGCTTCACCTAATCACCGGTCCTTTATTGAGCCCAGGTGCGGCTGGCAGAGGCCCAATCAGAGCCCCAGGTGTTGCTGGTTAGGTGAGGTTGTCAGAGGAGGACTGAGCTGGTTAGGTAGATGGAGGTGCAGGGGGCACCGGGACTGGAGGTGCAGGTGCACCGGGACTGGAGCTGCGGGGGCCACCAGGACTGGCAGTGCGAGGGGCACCTGCAGCGGAGAAGGTGGTGCAGGGAGCACCTGGGGTGGAGGAGGTGCAGGGTGCACCTGCAGCTGAGGAGGTGCAGGGAGCACCTGGAGCTGAGGAGGTGCAGGCAGCACCTGGAGCTGAGGAGGTGCGGGCACCACCTGCAGCGGAGGAGGTGGTGCAGGGAGCACCTGGGGCGGAGGAGGTGCAGGGAGCACCTGGAGCTGAGGAGGTGCGGGCGGCACCTGGAGCTGAGGAGGTGCAGTGTGCACCTGGAGCTGAGGAGGTGCGGGCGGCACCTGGAGCTGAGGAGGTGCAGTGTGCACCTGGAGCTGAGGAGGTGCAGCCTCAGCTCAGACATCATCCTGGGGAAGGCAACACAGCAGGGCCTTCACCCTGGAGACAACTCGCCTCCACTTCTTAAAAGGTCTGAACCCTGCAAGAAAAGCAATTTGACATTTAGTCAAACGACTCGAGCACCCTTCTCAACATTAGGACATATAATTTGAAGCAGAAACCTGAACAGATCACATTTGGCCTTGAATCTTACTTTTTTTCTTGACCTCAGTGATTGGGTCAGCGGTCAACGCCTCCTCAGCTGTCTCAGTGGGACAGGAAGGCTCGTCAGCTGGAACAGTGCTGGTGTCAGCTGGAACAGTGCTGGTGTCAGCCAGGACAGTGTCATCAGCGCTGTCATGTTCCCTGCAAGAAGTATGACAATCAATCAATACATCAATCAATCCATCAATTGATCATCCTTCACTTCATCTCTCAAACACCTGTCTAACCACTGTCTGTTAACAGTGTTCACACAACACACACACTGACACACACACACTTACCAAGAGCTGGTGGCGTCCTCCATGGTGATGAAGATGGACTGCAGAGCGTCGCTGGGCGTGGCTCTCAGCTTGGCGTCCACAGCCATCATCTGCTCCATTAAGGTGAGGAACGCCATGGCTTCCTCCTCCCCGGCTTCCGCTGCCTTTGGGTAGAGCTGCATTTACAAACACAGTCAATGACAGTTCAGTCACATTCACCTCACAGCTCATTTGAAAAGCAGCAAATGAACACTAGATATACAGTATTCATGTCTGTCTGTCTGTCTGTCTAACTGGTAGTCATAGCAATTACAATACAAGACTTGTCAAGTGTCAAATGGATCGAAGGTTTAGTCTATCTGTCAGTCTGTCTATCTGTCTGTGAGTTTCTCAGTCCGTCAGTCTGTCTGTCAGTCTGTCCTTCCATTTTGCACTTACACATTAATTTAAACTATGAAAACCAAATCGATGCTGGTCTTGATATGCGGCTCACATAGCCTACAGAAATACTGGACGACTGGACACAGACTTTTGTTAAGAAAATGGTGTTAAGAAAACAGGGAGCACTTACATCACGCAGGCCATGGACGATGGTAGTACGCCTCTCTGTGGACTTGATGCCAGTCAGGGAGGTGTACTCTGCTGGTGTCTAAAGAAACACAGAAAATATAGACCTGTGAGAGACTTCTTCACACACGTTTGAATAAAGAAACACAGAAAACATAGACCTGTGAGAGACTTCTTCACACACGTTTGAATAAAGAAACACAGAAAACATAGACCTGTGAGAGACTTCTTCACACACGTTTGAATAAAGAAACAGTCCAGGGTACATGAGCTTCACCTAATCACCGGTCCTTTATTGAGCCCAGGTGCGGCTGGCAGAGGCCCAATCAGAGCCCCAGGTGTTGCTGGTTAGGTGAGGTTGTCAGAGGAGGACTGAGCTGGTTAGGTAGATGGAGGTGCAGGGGGCACCGGGACTGGAGGTGCAGGTGCACCGGGACTGGAGCTGCGGGGGCCACCAGGACTGGCAGTGCGAGGGGCACCTGCAGCGGAGGAGGTGGTGCAGGGAGCACCTGGGGTGGAGGAGGTGCAGGGTGCACCTGCAGCTGAGGAGGTGCAGGGAGCACCTGGAGCTGAGGAGGTGCAGGCAGCACCTGGAGCTGAGGAGGTGCGGGCACCACCTGCAGCGGAGGAGGTGGTGCAGGGAGCACCTAGGGCGGAGGAGGTGCAGGGAGCACCTGGAGCTGAGGAGGTGCGGGCGGCACCTGGAGCTGAGGAGGTGCAGTGTGCACCTGGAGCTGAGGAGGTGCGGGCGGCACCTGGAGCTGAGGAGGTGCAGTGTGCACCTGGAGCTGAGGAGGTGCAGCCTCAGCTCAGACATCATCCTGGGGAAGGCAACACAGCAGGGCCTTCACCCTGGAGACAACTCGCCTCCACTTCTTAAAAGGTCTGAACCCTGCAAGAAAAGCAATTTGACATTTAGTCAAACGACTCGAGCACCCTTCTCAACATTAGGACATATAATTTGAAGCAGAAACCTGAACAGATCACATTTGGCCTTGAATCTTACTTTTTTTCTTGACCTCAGTGATTGGGTCAGCGGTCAACGCCTCCTCAGCTGTCTCAGTGGGACAGGAAGGCTCGTCAGCTGGAACAGTGCTGGTGTCAGCTGGAACAGTGCTGGTGTCAGCCAGGACAGTGTCATCAGCGCTGTCATGTTCCCTGCAAGAAGTATGACAATCAATCAATACATCAATCAATCCATCAATTGATCATCCTTCACTTCATCTCTCAAACACCTGTCTAACCACTGTCTGTTAACAGTGTTCACACAACACACACACTGACACACACACACTTACCAAGAGCTGGTGGCGTCCTCCATGGTGATGAAGATGGACTGCAGAGCGTCGCTGGGCGTGGCTCTCAGCTTGGCGTCCACAGCCATCATCTGCTCCATTAAGGTGAGGAACGCCATGGCTTCCTCCTCCCCGGCTTCCGCTGCCTTTGGGTAGAGCTGCATTTACAAACACAGTCAATGACAGTTCAGTCACATTCACCTCACAGCTCATTTGAAAAGCAGCAAATGAACACTAGATATACAGTATTCATGTCTGTCTGTCTGTCTGTCTAACTGGTAGTCATAGCAATTACAATACAAGACTTGTCAAGTGTCAAATGGATCGAAGGTTTAGTCTATCTGTCAGTCTGTCTATCTGTCTGTGAGTTTCTCAGTCCGTCAGTCTGTCTGTCAGTCTGTCCTTCCATTTTGCACTTACACATTAATTTAAACTATGAAAACCAAATCGATGCTGGTCTTGATATGCGGCTCACATAGCCTACAGAAATACTGGACGACTGGACACAGACTTTTGTTAAGAAAATGGTGTTAAGAAAACAGGGAGCACTTACATCACGCAGGCCATGGACGATGGTAGTACGCCTCTCTGTGGACTTGATGCCAGTCAGGGAGGTGTACTCTGCTGGTGTCTAAAGAAACACAGAAAATATAGACCTGTGAGAGACTTCTTCACACACGTTTGAATAAAGAAACACAGAAAACATAGACCTGTGAGAGACTTCTTCACACACGTTTGAATAAAGAAACACAGAAAACATAGACCTGTGAGAGACTTCTTCACACACGTTTGAATAAAGAAACAGTCCAGGGTACATGAGCTTCACCTAATCACCGGTCCTTTATTGAGCCCAGGTGCGGCTGGCAGAGGCCCAATCAGAGCCCCAGGTGTTGCTGGTTAGGTGAGGTTGTCAGAGGAGGACTGAGCTGGTTAGGTAGATGGAGGTGCAGGGGGCACCGGGACTGGAGGTGCAGGTGCACCGGGACTGGAGCTGCGGGGGCCACCAGGACTGGCAGTGCGAGGGGCACCTGCAGCGGAGGAGGTGGTGCAGGGAGCACCTGGGGTGGAGGAGGTGCAGGGTGCACCTGCAGCTGAGGAGGTGCAGGGAGCACCTGGAGCTGAGGAGGTGCAGGCAGCACCTGGAGCTGAGGAGGTGCGGGCACCACCTGCAGCGGAGGAGGTGGTGCAGGGAGCACCTAGGGCGGAGGAGGTGCAGGGAGCACCTGGAGCTGAGGAGGTGCGGGCGGCACCTGGAGCTGAGGAGGTGCAGTGTGCACCTGGAGCTGAGGAGGTGCGGGCGGCACCTGGAGCTGAGGAGGTGCAGTGTGCACCTGGAGCTGAGGAGGTGCAGCCTCAGCTCAGACATCATCCTGGGGAAGGCAACACAGCAGGGCCTTCACCCTGGAGACAACTCGCCTCCACTTCTTAAAAGGTCTGAACCCTGCAAGAAAAGCAATTTGACATTTAGTCAAACGACTCGAGCACCCTTCTCAACATTAGGACATATAATTTGAAGCAGAAACCTGAACAGATCACATTTGGCCTTGAATCTTACTTTTTTTCTTGACCTCAGTGATTGGGTCAGCGGTCAACGCCTCCTCAGCTGTCTCAGTGGGACAGGAAGGCTCGTCAGCTGGAACAGTGCTGGTGTCAGCTGGAACAGTGCTGGTGTCAGCCAGGACAGTGTCATCAGCGCTGTCATGTTCCCTGCAAGAAGTATGACAATCAATCAATACATCAATCAATCCATCAATTGATCATCCTTCACTTCATCTCTCAAACACCTGTCTAACCACTGTCTGTTAACAGTGTTCACACAACACACACACTGACACACACACACTTACCAAGAGCTGGTGGCGTCCTCCATGGTGATGAAGATGGACTGCAGAGCGTCGCTGGGCGTGGCTCTCAGCTTGGCGTCCACAGCCATCATCTGCTCCATTAAGGTGAGGAACGCCATGGCTTCCTCCTCCCCGGCTTCCGCTGCCTTTGGGTAGAGCTGCATTTACAAACACAGTCAATGACAGTTCAGTCACATTCACCTCACAGCTCATTTGAAAAGCAGCAAATGAACACTAGATATACAGTATTCATGTCTGTCTGTCTGTCTGTCTAACTGGTAGTCATAGCAATTACAATACAAGACTTGTCAAGTGTCAAATGGATCGAAGGTTTAGTCTATCTGTCAGTCTGTCTATCTGTCTGTGAGTTTCTCAGTCCGTCAGTCTGTCTGTCAGTCTGTCCTTCCATTTTGCACTTACACATTAATTTAAACTATGAAAACCAAATCGATGCTGGTCTTGATATGCGGCTCACATAGCCTACAGAAATACTGGACGACTGGACACAGACTTTTGTTAAGAAAATGGTGTTAAGAAAACAGGGAGCACTTACATCACGCAGGCCATGGACGATGGTAGTACGCCTCTCTGTGGACTTGATGCCAGTCAGGGAGGTGTACTCTGCTGGTGTCTAAAGAAACACAGAAAATATAGACCTGTGAGAGACTTCTTCACACACGTTTGAATAAAGAAACACAGAAAACATAGACCTGTGAGAGACTTCTTCACACACGTTTGAATAAAGAAACACAGAAAACATAGACCTGTGAGAGACTTCTTCACACACGTTTGAATAAAGAAACAGTCCAGGGTACATGAGCTTCACCTAATCACCGGTCCTTTATTGAGCCCAGGTGCGGCTGGCAGAGGCCCAATCAGAGCCCCAGGTGTTGCTGGTTAGGTGAGGTTGTCAGAGGAGGACTGAGCTGGTTAGGTAGATGGAGGTGCAGGGGGCACCGGGACTGGAGGTGCAGGTGCACCGGGACTGGAGCTGCGGGGGCCACCAGGACTGGCAGTGCGAGGGGCACCTGCAGCGGAGGAGGTGGTGCAGGGAGCACCTGGGGTGGAGGAGGTGCAGGGTGCACCTGCAGCTGAGGAGGTGCAGGGAGCACCTGGAGCTGAGGAGGTGCAGGCAGCACCTGGAGCTGAGGAGGTGCGGGCACCACCTGCAGCGGAGGAGGTGGTGCAGGGAGCACCTAGGGCGGAGGAGGTGCAGGGAGCACCTGGAGCTGAGGAGGTGCGGGCGGCACCTGGAGCTGAGGAGGTGCAGTGTGCACCTGGAGCTGAGGAGGTGCAGCCTCAGCTCAGACATCATCCTGGGGAAGGCAACACAGCAGGGCCTTCACCCTGGAGACAACTCGCCTCCACTTCTTAAAAGGTCTGAACCCTGCAAGAAAAGCAATTTGACATTTAGTCAAACGACTCGAGCACCCTTCTCAACATTAGGACATATAATTTGAAGCAGAAACCTGAACAGATCACATTTGGCCTTGAATCTTACTTTTTTTCTTGACCTCAGTGATTGGGTCAGCGGTCAACGCCTCCTCAGCTGTCTCAGTGGGACAGGAAGGCTCGTCAGCTGGAACAGTGCTGGTGTCAGCTGGAACAGTGCTGGTGTCAGCCAGGACAGTGTCATCAGCGCTGTCATGTTCCCTGCAAGAAGTATGACAATCAATCAATACATCAATCAATCCATCAATTGATCATCCTTCACTTCATCTCTCAAACACCTGTCTAACCACTGTCTGTTAACAGTGTTCACACAACACACACACTGACACACACACACTTACCAAGAGCTGGTGGCGTCCTCCATGGTGATGAAGATGGACTGCAGAGCGTCGCTGGGCGTGGCTCTCAGCTTGGCGTCCACAGCCATCATCTGCTCCATTAAGGTGAGGAACGCCATGGCTTCCTCCTCCCCGGCTTCCGCTGCCTTTGGGTAGAGCTGCATTTACAAACACAGTCAATGACAGTTCAGTCACATTCACCTCACAGCTCATTTGAAAAGCAGCAAATGAACACTAGATATACAGTATTCATGTCTGTCTGTCTGTCTGTCTAACTGGTAGTCATAGCAATTACAATACAAGACTTGTCAAGTGTCAAATGGATCGAAGGTTTAGTCTATCTGTCAGTCTGTCTATCTGTCTGTGAGTTTCTCAGTCCGTCAGTCTGTCTGTCAGTCTGTCCTTCCATTTTGCACTTACACATTAATTTAAACTATGAAAACCAAATCGATGCTGGTCTTGATATGCGGCTCACATAGCCTACAGAAATACTGGACGACTGGACACAGACTTTTGTTAAGAAAATGGTGTTAAGAAAACAGGGAGCACTTACATCACGCAGGCCATGGACGATGGTAGTACGCCTCTCTGTGGACTTGATGCCAGTCAGGGAGGTGTACTCTGCTGGTGTCTAAAGAAACACAGAAAACATAGACCTGTGAGAGACTTCTTCACACACGTTTGAATAAAGAAACACAGAAAACATAGACCTGTGAGAGACTTCTTCACACACGTTTGAATAAAGAAACAGTCCAGGGTACATGAGCTTCACCTAATCACCGGTCCTTTATTGAGCCCAGGTGCGGCTGGCAGAGGCCCAATCAGAGCCCCAGGTGTTGCTGGTTAGGTGAGGTTGTCAGAGGAGGACTGAGCTGGTTAGGTAGATGGAGGTGCAGGGGGCACCGGGACTGGAGGTGCAGGTGCACCGGGACTGGAGCTGCGGGGGCCACCAGGACTGGCAGTGCGAGGGGCACCTGCAGCGGAGGAGGTGGTGCAGGGAGCACCTGGGGTGGAGGAGGTGCAGGGTGCACCTGCAGCTGAGGAGGTGCAGGGAGCACCTGGAGCTGAGGAGGTGCAGGCAGCACCTGGAGCTGAGGAGGTGCGGGCACCACCTGCAGCGGAGGAGGTGGTGCAGGGAGCACCTGGGGCGGAGGAGGTGCAGGGAGCACCTGGAGCTGAGGAGGTGCGGGCCGCACCTGGAGCTGAGGAGGTGCAGTGTGCACCTGGAGCTGAGGAGGTGCGGGCGGCACCTGGAGCTGAGGAGGTGCAGTGTGCACCTGGAGCTGAGGAGGTGCAGCCTCAGCTCAGACATCATCCTGGGGAAGGCAACACAGCAGGGCCTTCACCCTGGAGACAACTCGCCTCCACTTCTTAAAAGGTCTGAACCCTGCAAGAAAAGCAATTTGACATTTAGTCAAACGACTCGAGCACCCTTCTCAACATTAGGACATATAATTTGAAGCAGAAACCTGAACAGATCACATTTGGCCTTGAATCTTACTTTTTTTCTTGACCTCAGTGATTGGGTCAGCGGTCAACGCCTCCTCAGCTGTCTCAGTGGGACAGGAAGGCTCGTCAGCTGGAACAGTGCTGGTGTCAGCTGGAACAGTGCTGGTGTCAGCCAGGACAGTGTCATCAGCGCTGTCATGTTCCCTGCAAGAAGTATGACAATCAATCAATACATCAATCAATCCATCAATTGATCATCCTTCACTTCATCTCTCAAACACCTGTCTAACCACTGTCTGTTAACAGTGTTCACACAACACACACACTGACACACACACACTTACCAAGAGCTGGTGGCGTCCTCCATGGTGATGAAGATGGACTGCAGAGCGTCGCTGGGCGTGGCTCTCAGCTTGGCGTCCACAGCCATCATCTGCTCCATTAAGGTGAGGAACGCCATGGCTTCCTCCTCCCCGGCTTCCGCTGCCTTTGGGTAGAGCTGCATTTACAAACACAGTCAATGACAGTTCAGTCACATTCACCTCACAGCTCATTTGAAAAGCAGCAAATGAACACTAGATATACAGTATTCATGTCTGTCTGTCTGTCTGTCTAACTGGTAGTCATAGCAATTACAATACAAGACTTGTCAAGTGTCAAATGGATCGAAGGTTTAGTCTATCTGTCAGTCTGTCTATCTGTCTGTGAGTTTCTCAGTCCGTCAGTCTGTCTGTCAGTCTGTCCTTCCATTTTGCACTTACACATTAATTTAAACTATGAAAACCAAATCGATGCTGGTCTTGATATGCGGCTCACATAGCCTACAGAAATACTGGACGACTGGACACAGACTTTTGTTAAGAAAATGGTGTTAAGAAAACAGGGAGCACTTACATCACGCAGGCCATGGACGATGGTAGTACGCCTCTCTGTGGACTTGATGCCAGTCAGGGAGGTGTACTCTGCTGGTGTCTAAAGAAACACAGAAAACATAGACCTGTGAGAGACTTCTTCACACACGTTTGAATAAAGAAACACAGAAAACATAGACCTGTGAGAGACTTCTTCACACACGTTTGAATAAAGAAACAGTCCAGGGTACATGAGCTTCACCTAATCACCGGTCCTTTATTGAGCCCAGGTGCGGCTGGCAGAGGCCCAATCAGAGCCCCAGGTGTTGCTGGTTAGGTGAGGTTGTCAGAGGAGGACTGAGCTGGTTAGGTAGATGGAGGTGCAGGGGGCACCGGGACTGGAGGTGCAGGTGCACCGGGACTGGAGCTGCGGGGGCCACCAGGACTGGCAGTGCGAGGGGCACCTGCAGCGGAGGAGGTGGTGCAGGGAGCACCTGGGGTGGAGGAGGTGCAGGGTGCACCTGCAGCTGAGGAGGTGCAGGGAGCACCTGGAGCTGAGGAGGTGCAGGCAGCACCTGGAGCTGAGGAGGTGCGGGCACCACCTGCAGCGGAGGAGGTGGTGCAGGGAGCACCTGGGGCGGAGGAGGTGCAGGGAGCACCTGGAGCTGAGGAGGTGCGGGCGGCACCTGGAGCTGAGGAGGTGCAGTGTGCACCTGGAGCTGAGGAGGTGCGGGCGGCACCTGGAGCTGAGGAGGTGCAGTGTGCACCTGGAGCTGAGGAGGTGCAGCCTCAGCTCAGACATCATCCTGGGGAAGGCAACACAGCAGGGCCTTCACCCTGGAGACAACTCGCCTCCACTTCTTAAAAGGTCTGAACCCTGCAAGAAAAGCAATTTGACATTTAGTCAAACGACTCGAGCACCCTTCTCAACATTAGGACATATAATTTGAAGCAGAAACCTGAACAGATCACATTTGGCCTTGAATCTTACTTTTTTTCTTGACCTCAGTGATTGGGTCAGCGGTCAACGCCTCCTCAGCTGTCTCAGTGGGACAGGAAGGCTCGTCAGCTGGAACAGTGCTGGTGTCAGCTGGAACAGTGCTGGTGTCAGCCAGGACAGTGTCATCAGCGCTGTCATGTTCCCTGCAAGAAGTATGACAATCAATCAATACATCAATCAATCCATCAATTGATCATCCTTCACTTCATCTCTCAAACACCTGTCTAACCACTGTCTGTTAACAGTGTTCACACAACACACACACTGACACACACACACTTACCAAGAGCTGGTGGCGTCCTCCATGGTGATGAAGATGGACTGCAGAGCGTCGCTGGGCGTGGCTCTCAGCTTGGCGTCCACAGCCATCATCTGCTCCATTAAGGTGAGGAACGCCATGGCTTCCTCCTCCCCGGCTTCCGCTGCCTTTGGGTAGAGCTGCATTTACAAACACAGTCAATGACAGTTCAGTCACATTCACCTCACAGCTCATTTGAAAAGCAGCAAATGAACACTAGATATACAGTATTCATGTCTGTCTGTCTGTCTGTCTAACTGGTAGTCATAGCAATTACAATACAAGACTTGTCAAGTGTCAAATGGATCGAAGGTTTAGTCTATCTGTCAGTCTGTCTATCTGTCTGTGAGTTTCTCAGTCCGTCAGTCTGTCTGTCAGTCTGTCCTTCCATTTTGCACTTACACATTAATTTAAACTATGAAAACCAAATCGATGCTGGTCTTGATATGCGGCTCACATAGCCTACAGAAATACTGGACGACTGGACACAGACTTTTGTTAAGAAAATGGTGTTAAGAAAACAGGGAGCACTTACATCACGCAGGCCATGGACGATGGTAGTACGCCTCTCTGTGGACTTGATGCCAGTCAGGGAGGTGTACTCTGCTGGTGTCTAAAGAAACACAGAAAATATAGACCTGTGAGAGACTTCTTCACACACGTTTGAATAAAGAAACACAGAAAACATAGACCTGTGAGAGACTTCTTCACACACGTTTGAATAAAGAAACACAGAAAACATAGACCTGTGAGAGACTTCTTCACACACGTTTGAATAAAGAAACAGTCCAGGGTACATGAGCTTCACCTAATCACCGGTCCTTTATTGAGCCCAGGTGCGGCTGGCAGAGGCCCAATCAGAGCCCCAGGTGTTGCTGGTTAGGTGAGGTTGTCAGAGGAGGACTGAGCTGGTTAGGTAGATGGAGGTGCAGGGGGCACCGGGACTGGAGGTGCAGGTGCACCGGGACTGGAGCTGCGGGGGCCACCAGGACTGGCAGTGCGAGGGGCACCTGCAGCGGAGGAGGTGGTGCAGGGAGCACCTGGGGTGGAGGAGGTGCAGGGTGCACCTGCAGCTGAGGAGGTGCAGGGAGCACCTGGAGCTGAGGAGGTGCAGGCAGCACCTGGAGCTGAGGAGGTGCGGGCACCACCTGCAGCGGAGGAGGTGGTGCAGGGAGCACCTAGGGCGGAGGAGGTGCAGGGAGCACCTGGAGCTGAGGAGGTGCGGGCGGCACCTGGAGCTGAGGAGGTGCAGTGTGCACCTGGAGCTGAGGAGGTGCGGGCGGCACCTGGAGCTGAGGAGGTGCAGTGTGCACCTGGAGCTGAGGAGGTGCAGCCTCAGCTCAGACATCATCCTGGGGAAGGCAACACAGCAGGGCCTTCACCCTGGAGACAACTCGCCTCCACTTCTTAAAAGGTCTGAACCCTGCAAGAAAAGCAATTTGACATTTAGTCAAACGACTCGAGCACCCTTCTCAACATTAGGACATATAATTTGAAGCAGAAACCTGAACAGATCACATTTGGCCTTGAATCTTACTTTTTTTCTTGACCTCAGTGATTGGGTCAGCGGTCAACGCCTCCTCAGCTGTCTCAGTGGGACAGGAAGGCTCGTCAGCTGGAACAGTGCTGGTGTCAGCTGGAACAGTGCTGGTGTCAGCCAGGACAGTGTCATCAGCGCTGTCATGTTCCCTGCAAGAAGTATGACAATCAATCAATACATCAATCAATCCATCAATTGATCATCCTTCACTTCATCTCTCAAACACCTGTCTAACCACTGTCTGTTAACAGTGTTCACACAACACACACACTGACACACACACACTTACCAAGAGCTGGTGGCGTCCTCCATGGTGATGAAGATGGACTGCAGAGCGTCGCTGGGCGTGGCTCTCAGCTTGGCGTCCACAGCCATCATCTGCTCCATTAAGGTGAGGAACGCCATGGCTTCCTCCTCCCCGGCTTCCGCTGCCTTTGGGTAGAGCTGCATTTACAAACACAGTCAATGACAGTTCAGTCACATTCACCTCACAGCTCATTTGAAAAGCAGCAAATGAACACTAGATATACAGTATTCATGTCTGTCTGTCTGTCTGTCTAACTGGTAGTCATAGCAATTACAATACAAGACTTGTCAAGTGTCAAATGGATCGAAGGTTTAGTCTATCTGTCAGTCTGTCTATCTGTCTGTGAGTTTCTCAGTCCGTCAGTCTGTCTGTCAGTCTGTCCTTCCATTTTGCACTTACACATTAATTTAAACTATGAAAACCAAATCGATGCTGGTCTTGATATGCGGCTCACATAGCCTACAGAAATACTGGACGACTGGACACAGACTTTTGTTAAGAAAATGGTGTTAAGAAAACAGGGAGCACTTACATCACGCAGGCCATGGACGATGGTAGTACGCCTCTCTGTGGACTTGATGCCAGTCAGGGAGGTGTACTCTGCTGGTGTCTAAAGAAACACAGAAAATATAGACCTGTGAGAGACTTCTTCACACACGTTTGAATAAAGAAACACAGAAAACATAGACCTGTGAGAGACTTCTTCACACACGTTTGAATAAAGAAACAGTCCAGGGTACATGAGCTTCACCTAATCACCGGTCCTTTATTGAGCCCAGGTGCGGCTGGCAGAGGCCCAATCAGAGCCCCAGGTGTTGCTGGTTAGGTGAGGTTGTCAGAGGAGGACTGAGCTGGTTAGGTAGATGGAGGTGCAGGGGGCACCGGGACTGGAGGTGCAGGTGCACCGGGACTGGAGCTGCGGGGGCCACCAGGACTGGCAGTGCGAGGGGCACCTGCAGCGGAGGAGGTGGTGCAGGGAGCACCTGGGGTGGAGGAGGTGCAGGGTGCACCTGCAGCTGAGGAGGTGCAGGGAGCACCTGGAGCTGAGGAGGTGCAGGCAGCACCTGGAGCTGAGGAGGTGCGGGCACCACCTGCAGCGGAGGAGGTGGTGCAGGGAGCACCTGGGGCGGAGGAGGTGCAGGGAGCACCTGGAGCTGAGGAGGTGCGGGCGGCACCTGGAGCTGAGGAGGTGCAGTGTGCACCTGGAGCTGAGGAGGTGCGGGCGGCACCTGGAGCTGAGGAGGTGCAGTGTGCACCTGGAGCTGAGGAGGTGCAGCCTCAGCTCAGACATCATCCTGGGGAAGGCAACACAGCAGGGCCTTCACCCTGGAGACAACTCGCCTCCACTTCTTAAAAGGTCTGAACCCTGCAAGAAAAGCAATTTGACATTTAGTCAAACGACTCGAGCACCCTTCTCAACATTAGGACATATAATTTGAAGCAGAAACCTGAACAGATCACATTTGGCCTTGAATCTTACTTTTTTTCTTGACCTCAGTGATTGGGTCAGCGGTCAACGCCTCCTCAGCTGTCTCAGTGGGACAGGAAGGCTCGTCAGCTGGAACAGTGCTGGTGTCAGCTGGAACAGTGCTGGTGTCAGCCAGGACAGTGTCATCAGCGCTGTCATGTTCCCTGCAAGAAGTATGACAATCAATCAATACATCAATCAATCCATCAATTGATCATCCTTCACTTCATCTCTCAAACACCTGTCTAACCACTGTCTGTTAACAGTGTTCACACAACACACACACTGACACACACACACTTACCAAGAGCTGGTGGCGTCCTCCATGGTGATGAAGATGGACTGCAGAGCGTCGCTGGGCGTGGCTCTCAGCTTGGCGTCCACAGCCATCATCTGCTCCATTAAGGTGAGGAACGCCATGGCTTCCTCCTCCCCGGCTTCCGCTGCCTTTGGGTAGAGCTGCATTTACAAACACAGTCAATGACAGTTCAGTCACATTCACCTCACAGCTCATTTGAAAAGCAGCAAATGAACACTAGATATACAGTATTCATGTCTGTCTGTCTGTCTGTCTAACTGGTAGTCATAGCAATTACAATACAAGACTTGTCAAGTGTCAAATGGATCGAAGGTTTAGTCTATCTGTCAGTCTGTCTATCTGTCTGTGAGTTTCTCAGTCCGTCAGTCTGTCTGTCAGTCTGTCCTTCCATTTTGCACTTACACATTAATTTAAACTATGAAAACCAAATCGATGCTGGTCTTGATATGCGGCTCACATAGCCTACAGAAATACTGGACGACTGGACACAGACTTTTGTTAAGAAAATGGTGTTAAGAAAACAGGGAGCACTTACATCACGCAGGCCATGGACGATGGTAGTACGCCTCTCTGTGGACTTGATGCCAGTCAGGGAGGTGTACTCTGCTGGTGTCTAAAGAAACACAGAAAACATAGACCTGTGAGAGACTTCTTCACACACGTTTGAATAAAGAAACACAGAAAACATAGACCTGTGAGAGACTTCTTCACACACGTTTGAATAAAGAAACAGTCCAGGGTACATGAGCTTCACCTAATCACCGGTCCTTTATTGAGCCCAGGTGCGGCTGGCAGAGGCCCAATCAGAGCCCCAGGTGTTGCTGGTTAGGTGAGGTTGTCAGAGGAGGACTGAGCTGGTTAGGTAGATGGAGGTGCAGGGGGCACCGGGACTGGAGGTGCAGGTGCACCGGGACTGGAGCTGCGGGGGCCACCAGGACTGGCAGTGCGAGGGGCACCTGCAGCGGAGGAGGTGGTGCAGGGAGCACCTGGGGTGGAGGAGGTGCAGGGTGCACCTGCAGCTGAGGAGGTGCAGGGAGCACCTGGAGCTGAGGAGGTGCAGGCAGCACCTGGAGCTGAGGAGGTGCGGGCACCACCTGCAGCGGAGGAGGTGGTGCAGGGAGCACCTGGGGCGGAGGAGGTGCAGGGAGCACCTGGAGCTGAGGAGGTGCGGGCGGCACCTGGAGCTGAGGAGGTGCAGTGTGCACCTGGAGCTGAGGAGGTGCGGGCGGCACCTGGAGCTGAGGAGGTGCAGTGTGCACCTGGAGCTGAGGAGGTGCAGCCTCAGCTCAGACATCATCCTGGGGAAGGCAACACAGCAGGGCCTTCACCCTGGAGACAACTCGCCTCCACTTCTTAAAAGGTCTGAACCCTGCAAGAAAAGCAATTTGACATTTAGTCAAACGACTCGAGCACCCTTCTCAACATTAGGACATATAATTTGAAGCAGAAACCTGAACAGATCACATTTGGCCTTGAATCTTACTTTTTTTCTTGACCTCAGTGATTGGGTCAGCGGTCAACGCCTCCTCAGCTGTCTCAGTGGGACAGGAAGGCTCGTCAGCTGGAACAGTGCTGGTGTCAGCTGGAACAGTGCTGGTGTCAGCCAGGACAGTGTCATCAGCGCTGTCATGTTCCCTGCAAGAAGTATGACAATCAATCAATACATCAATCAATCCATCAATTGATCATCCTTCACTTCATCTCTCAAACACCTGTCTAACCACTGTCTGTTAACAGTGTTCACACAACACACACACTGACACACACACACTTACCAAGAGCTGGTGGCGTCCTCCATGGTGATGAAGATGGACTGCAGAGCGTCGCTGGGCGTGGCTCTCAGCTTGGCGTCCACAGCCATCATCTGCTCCATTAAGGTGAGGAACGCCATGGCTTCCTCCTCCCCGGCTTCCGCTGCCTTTGGGTAGAGCTGCATTTACAAACACAGTCAATGACAGTTCAGTCACATTCACCTCACAGCTCATTTGAAAAGCAGCAAATGAACACTAGATATACAGTATTCATGTCTGTCTGTCTGTCTGTCTAACTGGTAGTCATAGCAATTACAATACAAGACTTGTCAAGTGTCAAATGGATCGAAGGTTTAGTCTATCTGTCAGTCTGTCTATCTGTCTGTGAGTTTCTCAGTCCGTCAGTCTGTCTGTCAGTCTGTCCTTCCATTTTGCACTTACACATTAATTTAAACTATGAAAACCAAATCGATGCTGGTCTTGATATGCGGCTCACATAGCCTACAGAAATACTGGACGACTGGACACAGACTTTTGTTAAGAAAATGGTGTTAAGAAAACAGGGAGCACTTACATCACGCAGGCCATGGACGATGGTAGTACGCCTCTCTGTGGACTTGATGCCAGTCAGGGAGGTGTACTCTGCTGGTGTCTAAAGAAACACAGAAAACATAGACCTGTGAGAGACTTCTTCACACACGTTTGAATAAAGAAACACAGAAAACATAGACCTGTGAGAGACTTCTTCACACACGTTTGAATAAAGAAACAGTCCAGGGTACATGAGCTTCACCTAATCACCGGTCCTTTATTGAGCCCAGGTGCGGCTGGCAGAGGCCCAATCAGAGCCCCAGGTGTTGCTGGTTAGGTGAGGTTGTCAGAGGAGGACTGAGCTGGTTAGGTAGATGGAGGTGCAGGGGGCACCGGGACTGGAGGTGCAGGTGCACCGGGACTGGAGCTGCGGGGGCCACCAGGACTGGCAGTGCGAGGGGCACCTGCAGCGGAGGAGGTGGTGCAGGGAGCACCTGGGGTGGAGGAGGTGCAGGGTGCACCTGCAGCTGAGGAGGTGCAGGGAGCACCTGGAGCTGAGGAGGTGCAGGCAGCACCTGGAGCTGAGGAGGTGCGGGCACCACCTGCAGCGGAGGAGGTGGTGCAGGGAGCACCTGGGGCGGAGGAGGTGCAGGGAGCACCTGGAGCTGAGGAGGTGCGGGCGGCACCTGGAGCTGAGGAGGTGCAGTGTGCACCTGGAGCTGAGGAGGTGCGGGCGGCACCTGGAGCTGAGGAGGTGCAGTGTGCACCTGGAGCTGAGGAGGTGCAGCCTCAGCTCAGACATCATCCTGGGGAAGGCAACACAGCAGGGCCTTCACCCTGGAGACAACTCGCCTCCACTTCTTAAAAGGTCTGAACCCTGCAAGAAAAGCAATTTGACATTTAGTCAAACGACTCGAGCACCCTTCTCAACATTAGGACATATAATTTGAAGCAGAAACCTGAACAGATCACATTTGGCCTTGAATCTTACTTTTTTTCTTGACCTCAGTGATTGGGTCAGCGGTCAACGCCTCCTCAGCTGTCTCAGTGGGACAGGAAGGCTCGTCAGCTGGAACAGTGCTGGTGTCAGCTGGAACAGTGCTGGTGTCAGCCAGGACAGTGTCATCAGCGCTGTCATGTTCCCTGCAAGAAGTATGACAATCAATCAATACATCAATCAATCCATCAATTGATCATCCTTCACTTCATCTCTCAAACACCTGTCTAACCACTGTCTGTTAACAGTGTTCACACAACACACACACTGACACACACACACTTACCAAGAGCTGGTGGCGTCCTCCATGGTGATGAAGATGGACTGCAGAGCGTCGCTGGGCGTGGCTCTCAGCTTGGCGTCCACAGCCATCATCTGCTCCATTAAGGTGAGGAACGCCATGGCTTCCTCCTCCCCGGCTTCCGCTGCCTTTGGGTAGAGCTGCATTTACAAACACAGTCAATGACAGTTCAGTCACATTCACCTCACAGCTCATTTGAAAAGCAGCAAATGAACACTAGATATACAGTATTCATGTCTGTCTGTCTGTCTGTCTAACTGGTAGTCATAGCAATTACAATACAAGACTTGTCAAGTGTCAAATGGATCGAAGGTTTAGTCTATCTGTCAGTCTGTCTATCTGTCTGTGAGTTTCTCAGTCCGTCAGTCTGTCTGTCAGTCTGTCCTTCCATTTTGCACTTACACATTAATTTAAACTATGAAAACCAAATCGATGCTGGTCTTGATATGCGGCTCACATAGCCTACAGAAATACTGGACGACTGGACACAGACTTTTGTTAAGAAAATGGTGTTAAGAAAACAGGGAGCACTTACATCACGCAGGCCATGGACGATGGTAGTACGCCTCTCTGTGGACTTGATGCCAGTCAGGGAGGTGTACTCTGCTGGTGTCTAAAGAAACACAGAAAATATAGACCTGTGAGAGACTTCTTCACACACGTTTGAATAAAGAAACACAGAAAACATAGACCTGTGAGAGACTTCTTCACACACGTTTGAATAAAGAAACACAGAAAACATAGACCTGTGAGAGACTTCTTCACACACGTTTGAATAAAGAAACAGTCCAGGGTACATGAGCTTCACCTAATCACCGGTCCTTTATTGAGCCAGGTGCGGCTGGCAGAGGCCCAATCAGAGCCCCAGGTGTTGCTGGTTAGGTGAGGTTGTCAGAGGAGGACTGAGCTGGTTAGGTAGATGGAGGTGCAGGGGGCACCGGGACTGGAGGTGCAGGTGCACCGGGACTGGAGCTGCGGGGGCCACCAGGACTGGCAGTGCGAGGGGCACCTGCAGCGGAGGAGGTGGTGCAGGGAGCACCTGGGGTGGAGGAGGTGCAGGGTGCACCTGCAGCTGAGGAGGTGCAGGGAGCACCTGGAGCTGAGGAGGTGCAGGCAGCACCTGGAGCTGAGGAGGTGCGGGCACCACCTGCAGCGGAGGAGGTGGTGCAGGGAGCACCTGGGGCGGAGGAGGTGCAGGGAGCACCTGGAGCTGAGGAGGTGCGGGCGGCACCTGGAGCTGAGGAGGTGCAGTGTGCACCTGGAGCTGAGGAGGTGCGGGCGGCACCTGGAGCTGAGGAGGTGCAGTGTGCACCTGGAGCTGAGGAGGTGCAGCCTCAGCTCAGACATCATCCTGGGGAAGGCAACACAGCAGGGCCTTCACCCTGGAGACAACTCGCCTCCACTTCTTAAAAGGTCTGAACCCTGCAAGAAAAGCAATTTGACATTTAGTCAAACGACTCGAGCACCCTTCTCAACATTAGGACATATAATTTGAAGCAGAAACCTGAACAGATCACATTTGGCCTTGAATCTTACTTTTTTTCTTGACCTCAGTGATTGGGTCAGCGGTCAACGCCTCCTCAGCTGTCTCAGTGGGACAGGAAGGCTCGTCAGCTGGAACAGTGCTGGTGTCAGCTGGAACAGTGCTGGTGTCAGCCAGGACAGTGTCATCAGCGCTGTCATGTTCCCTGCAAGAAGTATGACAATCAATCAATACATCAATCAATCCATCAATTGATCATCCTTCACTTCATCTCTCAAACACCTGTCTAACCACTGTCTGTTAACAGTGTTCACACAACACACACACTGACACACACACACTTACCAAGAGCTGGTGGCGTCCTCCATGGTGATGAAGATGGACTGCAGAGCGTCGCTGGGCGTGGCTCTCAGCTTGGCGTCCACAGCCATCATCTGCTCCATTAAGGTGAGGAACGCCATGGCTTCCTCCTCCCGGCTTCCGCTGCCTTTGGGTAGAGCTGCATTTACAAACACAGTCAATGACAGTTCAGTCACATTCACCTCACAGCTCATTTGAAAAGCAGCAAATGAACACTAGATATACAGTATTCATGTCTGTCTGTCTGTCTGTCTAACTGGTAGTCATAGCAATTACAATACAAGACTTGTCAAGTGTCAAATGGATCGAAGGTTTAGTCTATCTGTCAGTCTGTCTATCTGTCTGTGAGTTTCTCAGTCCGTCAGTCTGTCTGTCAGTCTGTCCTTCCATTTTGCACTTACACATTAATTTAAACTATGAAAACCAAATCGATGCTGGTCTTGATATGCGGCTCACATAGCCTACAGAAATACTGGACGACTGGACACAGACTTTTGTTAAGAAAATGGTGTTAAGAAAACAGGGAGCACTTACATCACGCAGGCCATGGACGATGGTAGTACGCCTCTCTGTGGACTTGATGCCAGTCAGGGAGGTGTACTCTGCTGGTGTCTAAAGAAACACAGAAAATATAGACCTGTGAGAGACTTCTTCACACACGTTTGAATAAAGAAACACAGAAAACATAGACCTGTGAGAGACTTCTTCACACACGTTTGAATAAAGAAACACAGAAAACATAGACCTGTGAGAGACTTCTTCACACACGTTTGAATAAAGAAACAGTCCAGGGTACATGAGCTT